>NC_055661.1:7931818-8001732 GCF_017976325.1 Chelmon rostratus
AATCTACTGCAGTGGCCTGGTCTTTGCTGGACTATTAAACATGCCAGGACTTTGCACTAAAGCTTCAGCAAGCCTCAAGCACAGAACTAGCTGTCCAAGCACATTTTGAAGATTAAAAAAAAAGCATATTGCTGGTTCTTTCAAGGAATTTCCAACCCGCTCCTTTAAATTTGTTTAAGTCACACTAATTGGAGCTAAATAAGGTCAAATCTTCTAATATTCATGTAATTCCAAAGGGAATTTTGAAGGGCTTGAATGCAGCAGCAGAAAATTTCAAACTTTGTCATTCCTGAAACCCAAATTAGTTCTCAAGAACACGGCTCATTAAAACATAATAATAAGAATCATCATCGTCATCATAATAAAATACACTTCCTTGTAGGACGCTTTTCAGAATGCTCAAAGACACTTTAAAAATGCTATGTAACACATAATATGAATCACACATTAGAAGCAGTTCTGAAAAGGTGAGTTTTCAGAGGATGTTGGCATCAGAGGAGCCAGATATGAATTAGGTGAATTAGGAGAGGGACTTTGAATTGGATCTGTTGTGGGACAAGCAGCCAGTGGAGGTTATGGAGGACAGGGGTGATGTGGTCACAGGCGCAGGAGTGGATGAGCAGGCGACCAGCAGAGTTCTGGATGTACCATAAACAATGCAGAGCAGAGAAGGAGAGTGATCGCTGAAGACAGGGTATGTTTTCTAGGTGGAACCCGGAGGGGCTACCAGGCTTGTTAGTGTTACTGCCTGGTTCTGTGGTGGCTGCTGAAGAAGACCAACCTGATCCAGGCAGGGGTGACCATACCAGCAGGGAAAGATCCCAGCTGGATAAGCAGGTGAGCTCATGCGGTCTGATGACGAGACTGACCACTCCAATCGCAGAACCACGAAGTAGATGTGCCATGCCCTCCACCTCTGGCACCATCTAGTGGCAGTACCCCCCTCTCCCTCCTCTCCCTGGCAGTTAGAGCATGAGTGCCACGCTGGTGGAGGGCAGGTGCAGCTTGCCTTAATCACCGGATTGTTTCCAGCCGCGGGGAGTGGTCACCTCAATTGAAGCATTCTCCAGCCCGTATATAAGACTCCAGCAGACCACTACTCAACGCCAGTCCCTAAACTACCTCCAGTCAGTGCACCCTGGCCCCGTTGGTAATTTTGACTCGAGTTCTGAAAATTCTGCTTTGTGACTCTGTTTTCTCCCTGACTAGTTCCGACACTCTCTGCCGCCTGAAGATCCCTCCTGCCACACTCATCTGCCTCTGATTGTCCTGCCTGGAAATTCCCCTCACTCACCTCCATTACAAGCCAGCAGCAGCCGCACTGCCACACCACCCAGCCCTGGGCGCATTCCCTTTAATTTCCCTTTTCTGTCTGTCAGTAAGCTCTGATCTCTTGTTGATTGTTTCAGTTCAGCCTGTATAGGATCTTTAGTTTATTAGCCTTGTTAATCTGTTCAATTCTGCGTTCTAGTTTTGTTTTCTAGTAGTTTTTTTGCCTAGTCGCAAGTGAGCACAGGTGGTTTTGTTTTGTAGTTTTGACCACCTCTTTTTGCCTTTGTGGTTATAAATAAACTCTTCCATTTGTACGCTTCTGTCCGCTGTGTCTTTGTCCGCGCTTGGGCCTCTGAACCTGATCCGTGACAAGATTATAGTCGCGGGGCTAGAAAAAGAAGGAACCTCTTGGCAGGTAAGGCAATGAGCTAATCTGGAGACGCTAATCCAGTAAAAGTTTTTGTCTGGACAGCAGGATAATATAGATAGCATGTAGTCCCACACTCGCAGGATAAATTTACCAGCGCTGTGTCAAACAGCAAACACACAGTCATAACATTTTAATCATTCAGGGACTGATTCGAACAGAATTGTGACCCAGTCTTTATGTTTCATTCAAGAAAAGCTTGAATTTTACGGTAAGGGCGCACAGTGAAGTTGGGATGACACTGAAAGTCCACAGCAGGTTGTCCTTGTGAGAACGGACCATCCATTTCAAACCTATGTGGGGAACTCATCTATTTTGGGTGTCTCATTTCGGCCAAATCTTGTGCTGTTGAAGTGGACCTCTTTGGCAGGTTTTTTTTTACAACACTGTGCACACTCCAATACCACTGGTGGATTTAAAACTCGGCAGTAACAAGGCCATCTCATCTCTTAATCTGTCTGCTTGGCTCCAATGAATGACGGCAGGCTCTCTAAGCAGAGACTCTTCATCGCGTTTTAGAAGTAACCTCACGCTGTCTGGTCCATGATATGTTGCTGAAGGGTACAGACGGCAATTTGTGGCAAAGGGTAAAATTTGTAGTTGCTGACGTTGGCTGCCGATTTCCAAGTTGGGCTGAAATGGAGTTTTTTTTTTTGTTGTTGTTGCTAGCAGACCTGGTGAAACATTTCCTTCTGGTCACTGCCGTGGCCTGCCTGCTAGCGGTAACCGAGCACAGGAGTACATCATGCTCTGCCTGTCAAACTGTGAGATACCTCCTCATGAAAAACAAATATGTATAAGTGTCCTGCCCTCCTGTGTCTTCTTTTCACCTTCGCTTTCTTCAAACGCCACTTATATGCTCCACTGCCCTCGGCTCTGATGCAGAACAAATGTACGCTCATACACTCCCGAGCCTCACCAGACAGTGGAAATTACTGCTTTCCCTGCTCTGTGAGATTTACATTTCACAGCCACGACATGCCAACAAAAGGCAATAAACTGTAGTCTCATGTGTAAAGCTTGAGATGCTTCACTTCCAGCACCAGGGTTTATGCGATTAGATAATAGTCTGTAATTACTGTCTCCTGTCTCCTCCTTCAACATATTACAGTATATTGCAACATGTAAAATACAGCACAGCATGAAGCAGCGTCGTTTTTAAAGTGAATTTACACCTCGTGAAGTGAGCTAACCTTCTCTACTGTGTCAGCCGGAAAGCTGAGAGGAGTGACTGCAGATACATGCTTCAGGAAGGGCAGCAGCTGTGGCATGTGTTGTCTGGATGTACCCTCGTGTCAGCGAGAGCCAGTTAATGCAGAGATGGAGGGAAAGAAAAGTGCTGAACCGCTGACTAACACCTCTAAAGCTCCCTTCCCCACATTGACCTGGGGAACCTGACTGAATGGTTAAAGAGTTCAGAGATGGCGTGGTTGGAGTAGAGTGCATCGCCCGGAGACGGCTGAAGTGAGGAGATAACACAGATATAAATGAAACACATTATTAAGACAATTACTGGTACACAAAGTGGAAAGGTTCTCCACGGTGGGCTGCTGCCGATAGGCTCATTTAAATAGCTAACAAATTGTAAATGTGCAAGGCTAATTAGCTGGAAGTGTGGCTCTAAACGGCTCTGCGGAGAAGGGCTATCAGTAACAACACGAACAGGCTCGTTGAGAAGAACGGATCATCCAGATCCCTGCTTCTTTGACCTGTAGAATATTGTATAAAGTGGATGCTGAGTTAGAGGGACCATGTTTCATTTTTTGCTTATTGCTTCATTGTGCGAATGTTATTTCATACAAGGGACTTGCTGGGATGAGGGGAGAAATTTTCAATAGATTGAAAATATGACGCAAGACAAGCAATATACCAAGGGGGGCACAATCTGTGTAAACTGTAATCTGCCCCTCTCTTATCTTTTATGCTGCTTAATTTGCATTTGCCAATCTAAAGATCTAAAGATGAAAAAAGATGCAAGAAGCTCTGAAATGAACAAAAAATGGCAGTGCTACTGCAGTCAATCCTAGCTTGAAATACTGTGTTAGCTTGCTTTTACCATTTGTTTGAGCAGAGTATTTGTCTCAAAGGTTGCTCTGTTTTAACAAGATCTGGTGAACTCACCTGTGACACCCAGAAAAAAAAAAAACATGCATTTTCTCAGAGGTAGACAGAGGAGAGGATCCGTATGAAAACCAAAAGCCAACGTGATTGCCTTCATGTTGGTCTTGGATTAAAAAACAAAAACAAAAAAGTATTTTCTTGTCTCCCAGAGAGAGATGCGAGCACGAGAATCTGAATCTGCATTAAACTTTATGTTCTCTGTTTATTTTCTTTAAGACAGGCTCCTTGGCTCCATCATGTAAATGGCAGATTTAGCCATAGAGGCTAACTTTATGGGATCATCCTCATCCATTTCCACTTCCTCGTCCATTTCCTCTTATGTTCCTCAGATTATTGTCCGACCAACACTCACTCATCCAGCTCTCGTATTTGATTGTCAATGTTTTCAGTGCGTTTTTCTGCTTACAGTCATGCACCAGAGAGCCTTGCAAAGCAGAGTTTAGACACCTTGTGAGAAATGTGGCCTGGAAACTGGGAGCAAAACATATATTTTTAGCAAGATGAGAAGCTACATTCATCCTTTTCTCCTGACTAATCTACTCTATTGTTGCTAAAGAAAACAGTGAGTTCATCGGTTGCTCTCATGGTGGAGCACATCTGCAAATGTCCAAAGCTGGGTATCGCTGATATATTTCCTATCATCCTTTTGAATGGCTGTATTCTCCATTGTGCAGCAGTAATAAAGCCTCTATGAGCCTGATTGCTGCACCATTTCAAGTTTCTCTTGGTTATTGAAGCACAGATGCGCCATGCCTGAAAGTCAGTATTTTACCACTTGAGTCTCTCGAGCACAGGGCGGATTGCTTCTTATCACAAATGACATGCTTCTTTTCTGTTTTCGGTTTTCAGTACTTCAGGACAAACTCTCATCTACCCTGATCAAGACAGACCCATGGAGGATGTAGTCTAGTTACCAGAGAGCGATGCTTCACTTTATTGTCCACAAGGGGACTTTTTTTTCAGTGCACAATGTACCTCAAAACATAAATGGAGTCTCGATCAATGAAATTTCTGTAGCTGCCAGTTATTTTATCATCCATGTAAAAACAAATGTCTTTGACTTCCATTGTCAGTGGTGGATATTTAATTTTGGAACAAAGCTCTTCATGTACTCAGTGTCTGCTGCAAGAATGGAGGGACGTTGTTCAGATGAAGGGCTGGTGAACACTGAGCCAGTCAGCATAAGAGCACAAGGAACAAGACATCATTAGGATGTCAGAGGCATTAGAATATGTCCTAAATTCAGAAAAAGAAACATGAAAAAAAAAAAAAAACGCTCTGGATTATGCTTTTAGAAGTCTTCAAGCTCGCAGATTTCCTCTTTGCACTTGCCAAATCGGCCTACTCACTATGACACAAATTATCTCAGTTTGTGTGTCGTATGTAATGCACACTTCCCCCCTGCAGCTATAGAATTTGTGACGGCTGTAATATCTCACAGCTGAAACAACTCGAGTACGATTTTACAGACACTGGCTGTGTTGTGTTTTCAGAGATTTGGTCAACCGTATCCTCAATTGAACTTTCTCTGAGCCCCACCCCCTTAGTTACTGTTGCCACGCCTTTCAAGCTTTCTATTCTCGCATGGCTCATGTGCTTTTCATTGACAGATGATCGATCGACTGCACACTCTGGTAGACAGAAGCCAACTCTCCGTGTCTGGGGTGGCAACCAACGATTTTGTTGGCTGAAATGGCAGCCAACTTGAGCTTATGGGTAGGTTGAATTGGGTAACTTTGTGTACCATTTCATGCTCACTCACTTTAAAATCAGAAACTGGAAATAGGTTAATACGAAACATGTCGCTGTGCTAAAAGCTGAGAAAAAAGCGGCATGTACAGCCTCGTTAGTCAATGATGCATTGTCTTTGTATGGCAGTGTAGAGCCAGTTTATCCTATTATGTATGATAAGGAAAAGTGGAAGAGCACAGGGTAAAGCTCCATGCACACTGCTTTAACATGCAGAGAAATCCAAACGTGTAAACAGGCCTGCCTGGTTATGGCTGCTCAGCTGTGATTGGACAGTCGCGGTTTGTGGGAGAGGTTTAGTTCACATGTTTGCAGCTAGAATCAACAAAAGACTTGTTGGTGTGATGCTCTGGTGTTTTAAGTTCATGCATCAAATGCATAGAATGAAAGAAACACCAGTTCTCTTCTCTTTTGACATTATTACATCACAGGAAGCCATCTTTGTGGTTTTACAAAAGCAGATGACAGCCTGAAGGACACATATTTATATTTATGAGATTCAATCTTAACTGCACTCATATAATTAGAAGCTTATAACTGTCTTTGCAGACGCCGCTTCGGTGACTAAAATACCTTCCGTGAACGTTGGTTCGAAGTAAACATCAGTGATCAAAGGCATCACACGGTCCTGTTTTGAGATTAGGCATCTAAAGCTTTATTGTGTATCTGTTATTCATCTTTTTATTATCAAACCACAAAACCCTGTATAGCAACGGCATGGAGAAAGAAGGTGTAAGAGGTACACATCCAGACGTTTAAGAATCCTGTTCACCACTTGAGATTCAGATATAACTTTTTTTGCATTTGAGTCTGAAATAGGATGTGTAGTACAATATATCTAAATCCCAATCTAACCATGAAGCACTCTGTTGATGCAGACTAAATCCGCCAAGGCTGCCAATATTTGTCAGCATCTGTTTGCTACTGCAGTGACACAGTGTAAGACGGAAATTCTTGGAAGGGTTTGGTAAATATTGGATTTCTGGACCCAAAGCATAATTGTTTGGCTTCAGAGAACTTTGGTTTCGCTCCAAAAAAGCTTGTGGGAGTAATTTTCTGATCGTTTTGTCCATTTGAATGTTCTCTCATGTGCCATTTTGTTTCGTAAGAGGCCTAAAGTTACAGTGAAATGACACTTTTCAATTATATCTCAATTTAGTGTGTAATGATATGAATCTATTTTGTTCATTGTTTCTTAAATCACTATAGCCTAGGGAAAAGCATTTTACTTATTAAATATAACCATTATATACACTATAGCTATTACCATTACAAATACCAGCATTCTCACACTGACTGTGCTTTATATTTTTGAACAAAACATCATGTCCCATCCATTAAAATCCTGTTTCATCAAGAACATATCGAAGAGCAACATTTTCTCCACACGCCACATATTAAAACCCTGTTTACTCCTGGCATTAACGTTGGGTCATCTGATCACAAGTGGAACAGCCACCAAGACGCATTGACATGCAATCACTCAAGCCACTTCGACAAGTGGTCCCAGTAGCGTGAACGCTACTGCATCCTGATGTGTCCCCGACAAGGCCGTGAAGAGGAGCACACCTTGTTTTGGTGACATCGCCAGAGAGGCGCACTGATTCACGTGATCCTTTTTTTTCCCGTGTCCTGTGCTCATTTGCAAGTCACAAATGGCTTTGTCCTGCCAATATCAACAGTGGGAAAAGCCCGCACATGAATATACAGGAACCAGGGTGCAAAGAAGCTGTGCAAAGATGCCCCTGAGACAGGTCAGCACATAGTAGCAGAGTGTAAAGGATGTAAGATGCAAGTATGGATTAGATGACCCCAAATCCCAACTTGCAACTGCAACTCTGCAGGTGTTTTTTTCATAATAACATTGGTTTGGTCATAGATAGAAAGGTAGAATTATTTGTCCATGGGGGAGATTTTTTTTACAGCTTAGACATGTCTCACGCAGAAAACATATTGATACTCAGCAAAACTGCCATAGTGGCCTCTTTCATTTCAGAGTCATTATACTGTCATGTCATGTGTATGTATGACTTTAAATGTCATTTAAACTTACATCTATTCATTTGTGAGAGACATACATATGCACACATATTCTAGCCAAGGGCTTTACAATAGAACAGGCCTTTGATGCCATTTTTCAGTTTTACACATTTATTTCAGTGTTGTTCCTAGTCTTCTCTGTCAGTGGAGAAAATGTGGATTCCTTTATTAGCATGTAAGATTCAGGCACATGTACAGTAACTGTAGTTTTTCACTCTTTGTATAAAGCCTTAAATTTTCAAGTTTTGTTAAAATCCTGAGAATTAATTAAAATGTGCAAAGGTCGCAATGTCATCTGTACACGTGCTGAATTCAATGGTTTAGGAGTTCACACTTTATTTTAAATGTGTATCCTTTTCATTTCATTTCTCCAGCTTTCTCTTCTATCTGTCTTAACCTCGATTCCCCCGTAATAATTCTTTCCACTTCAGTCTTTTCCCCTACCTAATCAGCCTCTCCCCTTAGTCTTTTCCCACCATTTTCACCCTCTCTCTCTCTTTTACCCCCTCTGTTTGCTCTAGCTCATTTAAATGTCACACTTTCATTTTAAGTTGGATCTTTTTCTCTGCCTGAGGGGGTAAGAGGGAGAGGAGGAGGAAGAAGTAGACAGGCATAAAGGAGAAGGCGAGGCAGAACATAGCGGCTCCAAATGTAGCAGTTCACACCTAAATTAGAGAGGAATACAGAGAGGGGAACTAGAGAGGGAGAGATTTGAAGCTGTAAGTGAGCAATATTAGAGAAGAAGGCATGACTCGAGTAAGAAACCTCCCAGTCTTCCCTTATCTCTTCACAGACAAAGTCAAAGCTGAATCTGACAAACACAGCAAAGTAGGATAGCGGTTCAGGCCCAGTTTGGCATAGTTCAGCACAGTGAGTACGTTCTGACAGCTTTTTTAAATGTGTATATGTTAAGTCTTGGAGCCCGGTGCAGCGCAGTATCGGCTGCAGCTTAACCAGGTGTTATTTTTCTATTCTAAGTGTACACCAGCAGCCCTAAATTTAGCTCTACATTTTAGGATAAAACTTTAATGATCCCTGTGGGGAAATTGGGTCATTGCAGCAGCAACAAAATAAGATATACAGTCCCGCCTATAAGAGTACTAGAAATACAACATACCGCCTATACTGTTCAGGATAAAGTTTAAATGAAACTCAGGGGTGGGCGCAGGGAGCTCTCTTTCCCCAAGCGCCAAACCGAGAAATTCATGAAACCTTGGATATTATTAGTATGACAGATTTTGCTGCTTCTCTTTATTTCTATTTGAGTACGTTCAAATCCAACAGCGCTTATCAATTAAAGGGACAGCTCAACATTTCGGGAACTAAGCTCATTTGTATTCTTTTCAAGAGTGAGATGAAACGATAAAAAAGCTGTCTCTGTCTGTGCATTCAATCTGCATTCATCAATTTCTGGCCACGTGGGGCCAGCAAAGCACACTGTGATGAGGTGATAACTTTGACATATTATCACCTCATCGCCAAGCTCTTGTGGCGTCAGTTTTTGTGCTTGCCTACTTACGCATGCAGCAGACATGGAGAACATTGGCCCTGATTCAAACTCATGTTTTTGACCTTCAAAAAATGTAGGTTTGATCCCTTTCCAGCTATGGTTTGGTCTTCAATGACACCTGAGGGAAATGTCTGCCTATTTAGCTGCTAATTGCTCCTCTGTCTTCACTAGCTGGTCGATAACTGTGTCTGTCATATGTTGTTGCAGAGTGGGGACCTCTGGGACAACCACTTCCAAGGTGCATGTAGAAGTCTTAAGAGGTCAAACCTCCTGCAGCACAGTATCAAGAACGACTATTCTGAGGTTATGGGGAAGAATGCTAGTTGACTTGCATGGTTGGGATGTTCTTTATGGGTGCTCGTGAATTTTATTTTGGCTAAAACATGCATGCATCAAGCCTTCACCTGCATCATTCTAAAAATAAACTAGAAAATTCCCCCTGGGAAATTTTGAAAGGGACACGGGGTGTGTTGGAGCCGACAAAATTATCTACGTTTTAAAGTTTGAATGAAGTCTCTAGGACAAAGTATGGCCGAGCAGCGGACAATTGAAAAAGGCTGAAATTTGAGGAAATTTCCCCATTCATTTCTTATGGGAAATTTATCGCAGTTGTTTGCGTCTTACATCGGCCTTCGATGGTCATAGCTCGAAAACCGTAAGAGATATCAAAATGTGCCGAGGGTCATTTGGAGCCGACAAAATTATCTACGTTTTAAAGTTTGAATGAAGTCTCTAGGAGAAACTATGGCGAAGCAGCGGACAATTGAAAAAGGCTGCAATGTGAGAAAACTGCAGATATCAGAGGTAGTCAGTCCCTGATTAATGAATTGCTCTCAGCTGTGTTTCTGTGGCTTTCTCCTTGTCTGTCTCTGTTGATCACCTCAGCTGTCTGTGTCTGCTTCTCTCCTCTGCTTCATGTCTCTGTTAACATGAATTAATGAACTGAATCAATAAACATGAATGGAGCTAATGCTAACGGAGCTAACAGAGCTAACACTAACGGAGCGAACAGCTAACGGTGCGAATAGAGCTAACGGCGCTAACGCTAACAGAGCTAACTGTGCTAACAGAGCTAACAGAGCTAACGGCGTTAACAAGGGGGCGGGGGGATGGGGTTTTCATTATGCATTTGTCTGTGTGTGTGTTATGTATCTGTCATTGTGTGTGACTGCGTATGTGTGTGTCTTCGTCTGATTGTGTGTGTGTGTCTGCTTGAACTACACAAGCAGCCCAACCAGCTCCTACATGGAGATGTGTCTGGTATATGTGTGTCTGAATGTGTGTGTGTGTGTGTGTGTGTGTGTGTGTGTGCCTGTGTAACTTCTGCCCCACCTGCTGATAATTACCTCTCTACCTCTCCCACTTTTTACCTGTTCCTGTTCAGTTTTGACGTGCTGTTTTAATCACTTTTTAGCTGTTGGTTAGCCCTTTTTGTGTGTGCATTTGTGTGACTACTGTCTCAACCTCTTTGGCAAAGAGCTTTGTGAAGCTGAGTTTAACTGCTTGTTGGACGGAGATTGTTTTCAAACAATGCCCTTGTTTTGACTGAGCTCGTTAAGATAATCATTCTCAGGCTTGTTGTCCTGCAGATGTGTGTGCGTGGGTTATTGACCGGTGTGTGTGTAAATGACAGTTGCACCTGTTAAACTCTTCCCTTGAAAAGCGGCTTTTTCGCTGTCGGTTTCTTCCGAACAACTTGCGATTGTGTCAAAACCGTAGCTGCTATCAAAAAACCGATTACACTGTGAGATGCGGACAAGTCTGGGCCAGATGTACGTGTGTTTTTATGTCCAGATATTCTTTAGAAAAATGACAAAATGGTCGACTTAAAAAGACTCTGCGACTCAGAGAACAGGAGTTTGTATTGTATGCAGTGAGATTTGGGTTCGGCGAACCTCCCGAACTAAATCCTCTGGTGAGAGAACCGTACCTCGTATCAGAGTGTACTATAGATCATCGGACTCCCGAGAACTTCCTGAGTCCGACCATCTCCTCGTTTTATTCCTGAGACAACAACTTTTTGTTTATGGCGAGCTAAAGACAAGAGGCATTTCTGCTTTGCTCACAAAACAGCTCTGAATTTTAACATGGGACTTAATGGGAGAGCAGGAGGGAGCTGGCTGCACAAAAAGCCTCACTATTTAAATTCAGTAAGTCTCTCAGCTTTTTCGAGGACATCGCATGAAAGAGGACAAGTTTGTCTACAAACTGATCCCAAAATTATGCGTGTAGAGTGTAATTTGTGGCCGTAGCGACGAGAAAAAGAGAAGATTTTAGGATCGTTTTTAGACTCTGTGCCACTCTAGCACGCACTCTAGCGCGAACATTCCGCGCAATACAACCCATTATAATCTCAAAATTTCCCTCCAAACGATCACTGTCATTGAACAGTGACTGATCAAAAACTATAGGACCAATCAAAATGTGGATGAACACACCAATAGACCAGACTTGGGTCTACATTTTAAAGTTGAAATGAAGTCTCTCGGTGAATGTATGCCTGAGCTACAGATGTTTGAAAAACTCCAATTTCAATCTTGTTTTTTTCGCCCGTCCCATTCATTTCTTATGGGAAATTTATTGCAGTTTTTCGCGTCTTACGACGCGAAAAACTGCGATAAATTTGAGAAAAGTAATAGCACACCGATCCCGAACAATACGCACGTTTTGATATATAATTTGCGAGGGTTTTCTCAAAGCTGCGGGGCGAGTTAAGGGACGAAAACTTGGAGGAGGATGAAAAATAACTAGAAAATTCCCCCTGGGAAATTTTGAAAGGGACACGGGGTGCGTTCGAGCCGACAAAATTATCTACGTTTTAAAGTTTGAATGAAGTCTCTAGGACAAAGTATGGCCGAGCAGCGGACAATTGAAAAAGGCTGAAATTTGAGGAAATTTCCCCATTCATTTCTTATGGGAAATTTATCGCAGCTGTTCGCGTCTTACGTCGGCCTTCGATGGTCATAGCTCGAAAACCGTAAGAGATATCAAAATGTGCCGAGGGTCATTTGGAGCCGACAAATTATCTACGTTTTAAAGTTTGAATGAAGTCTCTAGGAGAAACTATGGCGAAGCAGCGGACAATTGAAAAAGGCTGCAATTGAGAAAACGGCAGATATCAGAGGCAGTCAGTCCCTGATTAATGAATTGCTCTCAGCTGTGTTTCTGTGGCTTTCTCCTTGTCTGTCTCTGTTGATCACCTCAGCTGTCTGTGTCTGCTTCTCTCCTCTGCTTCATGTCTCTGTTAACATGAATTAATGAACTGAATCAATAAACATGAATGGAGCTAATGCTAACGGAGCTAACAGAGCTAACACTAATGGAGCGAACAGCTAACGGTGCGAATAGAGCTAACGGCGCTAACGCAACCAGAGCTAACTGTGCTAACAGAGCTAATAGAGCTAGCGGCGTTAACAAGGGGGCGGGGGGATGGGGTTTTCATTATGCATTTGTCTGTGTGTGTGTGTTTATGTATCTGTCGTTGTGTGTGACTGCGTATGTGTGTGTCTTCGTCTGTTTCTGTGGCTTTCTCCTTGTCTGTCTCTGTTGATCACCTCAGCTGTCTGTGTCTGCTTCTCTCCTCTGCTTCATGTCTCTGTTAACATGAATTAATGAACTGAATCAATAAGCATGAATGGAGTTAATGCTAACAGAGCTAACAGAGCTAACACTAACAGAGCTAACACTAACGGAGCTAACAGCTAACGGTGCGAATAGAGCTAACGGCGCTAACGCTAACAGAGCTAACTGTGCTAACAGAGCTAACAGAGCTAACGGCGTTAACATGGGGCGGGGGGATGGGGTTTTCATTATGCATTTGTCTGTGTGTGTGTGTTTATGTATCTGTCATTGTGTGTGACTGCGTATGTGTGTGTCTTCGTCTGTTTGTGTGTGTGTGTCTGCTTGAACTACACAAGCAGCCCAACCAGCTCCAACATGGAGATGTGTATAGTATATATGTGTCTGAATGTGTGTGTGTGCGTGTGTGCCTGTGTAACTTCTGCCCCACCTGCTGATAATTACCTCTGCACCTCTCCCACTGTTACCTGTTCCTGTTCAGTTTTGACGTGCTGTTTTTAATCACTTTTTAGCTGTTGGTTAGCCCTTTTTGTGTGTGCATTTGTGTGACTACTGTCTCAACCTCTTTGGCAAAGAGCTTTCTGAAGCTGAGTTTAACTGCTTGTTGGACAGAGATTGTTTTCAAACAATGCCCTTGTTTTGACTGAGCTCGTTAAGATAATCATTCTCAGGCTGGTTGTCCTGCAGATGTGTGTGCGTGGGTTATTGACCGGTGTGTGTGTAAATGACAGTTGCACCTGTTAAACTCTTCCCTTGAAAAGCGGCTTTTTCGCTGTCGGTTTCTTCCGAACAACTTGCGATTGTGTCAAAACCGTAGCTGCTATCAAAAAACCGATTACACTGTGAGATGCGGACAAGTCTGGGCCAGATGTACGTGTGTTTTATGTCCAGATATTCTTTAGAAAAATGACAAAATGGTCGACTTAAAAAGACTCTGCGACTCAGAGAACAGGAGTTTGTATTGTATGCAGTGAGATTTGGGTTCGGCGAACCTCCTGAACTAAATCCTCTGGTGAGAGAACCGTACCTCGTATCAGAGTGTACTATAGATCATCGGACTCCCGAGAACTTCCTGAGTCCGACCATCATCTCGTTTTATTCCTGACACAACAACTTTTCGTTTATGGCGATCTAAAGACAGGAGGCATTTCTGCTTTGCTCACAAAACAGCTCTGAATTTTAACATGGGACTTAATGGGAGAACAGGAGGGCGCTGGCTGCACAAAACGTCTCACTATTTAAATTCAGTAAGTCTCTCGGCTTTTTCGAGGACATCACACGAAAGAGGACAAGTTTGTCTACAAAGATCCCAAAATTATGTGTCTCCTATTCACCGTTTGGATTTTACGGCAATTTTAGAAACACATTTCAGGCGATTTCTCACCGGCTGTCTCACTCTAACTTTTGAATTTATCCACTCTAGGGGGAGAAATTCTGAGCATTTTTGTGAGAAACTTGATGGTCTTCAGATGGTCGTAGCTCGAAAACCGTAAGAGATATCAAAAAATGTGCCGGTATTAATTTTGAGCTGACAAATTTATCTACGTTTTAAACTTTGAATGAAGTCTCTAGGACAAAGTATGGCCGAGCTGCGGACAATTGAAAAAGGCTGAAATTTGAGGAAATTTCCCCATTCATTTCTTATGGGAAATTTATCGCAGTTGTTCGCGTCTTACGTCGGCCTTCGATGGTCATAGCTCGAAAACCGTAAGATTTATCAAAATGTGCCAAGGGTCATTTGGAGCCGACAAAATTATCTACGTTTTAAAGTTTGAATGACGTCTCTAGGAGAAAGTATGGCAGAGCAGCGGACAATTGAAAAAGGCTGAAATTTGAGGACGTCCCCATTCATTTCTTATGGGAAATTTATCGC
Source organism: Chelmon rostratus (assembly GCF_017976325.1). Classification (NCBI taxonomy): domain Eukaryota; kingdom Metazoa; phylum Chordata; class Actinopteri; order Chaetodontiformes; family Chaetodontidae; genus Chelmon; species Chelmon rostratus. The sequence continues at coordinate 7,946,390 of NC_055661.1, forward strand.
AGTTTTTCGCGTCTTACGACGCGAAAAACTGCGATAAATTTGAGAAAAGTAATAGCACACCGATCCCGAACAAACCGCACGTTTTGATATATAATTTGCAAGGGTTTTCTCAAAGCTGCGGGGCGAGTTTAGGGACAAAAATTTGGAGGATGATGAAAAATAATAACTAGAAAATTCCCTCTGGGAAATTTTGAAAGGGACACGGGGTGTGTTCGAGCCGACAAAACTATCTACGTTTTAAAGTTTGAATGAAGTCTCTAGGACCAAGTATGCCCGAGCAGCGGACAATTGAAAAAGGCTGAAATTTGAGGAAATTTCCCCATTCATTTCTTATGGGAAATTTATCGCAGTTGTTTGCGTCTTACGTCGGCCTTCGATGGTCATAGCTCGAAAACCGTAAGAGATATCAAAATGTGCCGAGGGTCATTTGAGCCGACAAAATTATCTACGTTTTAAAGTTTGAATGAAGTCTCTAGGAGAAACTATGGCGAAGCAGCGGACAATTGAAAAAGGCTGCAATTGAGAAAACGGCAGATATCAGAGGTAGTCAGTCCCTGATTAATGAATTGCTCTCAGCTGTGTTTCTGTGGCTTTCTCCTTGTCTGTCTCTGTGATCACCTCAGCTGTCTGTGTCTGCTTCTCTCCTCTGCTTCATGTCTCTGTTAACATGAATTAATGAACTGAATCAATAAACATGAATGGAGCTAATGCTAACGGAGCTAACAGAGCTAACACTAACTGAGCTAACAGCTAAAGGTGCGAATATAGCTAACGGCGCTAGCGCTAACAGAGCTAACTGTGCTAACAGAGCTAACAGAGCTAACGGCGTTAACAAGGGGGCGGGGGGATGGGGTTTTCATTATGCATTTGTCTGTGTGTGTGTGTTTATGTATCTGTCGTTGTGTGTGACTGCGTATGTGTGTGTCTTCGTCTGTTTGTGTGTGTGTGTCTGCTTGAACTACACAAGCAGCCCAACCAGCTCCTACATGGAGATGTGTCTGGTATATGTGTGTCTGAATGTGTGTGTGTGTGTGTTGTTTGTGTGCGTGTGTAACTTCTGCCCCACCTGCAGATAATTACCTCTCTACCTCTCCCACTTTTTACCTGTTCCTGTTCAGTTTTGACGTGCTTGTTTTTAATCACTTTTTAGCTGTTGGTTAGCCCTGCTTGTGTGTGTGTTGTGTGACTACTGTCTCAACCTTTTTGGCAAAGCGCTTGGTGAAGCTGAGTTTAACTGTTTGTTGGATGGAGATTGTTTTCAAACAATGCCCTTGTTTTGACTGAGCTCGTTAAGATAATCATTCTCAGGCTTGTTGTCCTGCAGATGTGTGTGCGTGGGTTATTGACCGGTGTGTGTGTAAATGACAGTTGCACTGTTAAACTCTTCCCTTGAAAAGCGGCTTTTTCGCTGTCGGTTCTTCCGAACAACTTGCGATTGTGTCAAAACCGTAGCTGCTATCAAAAAACCGATTACACTGTGAGATGCGGACAAGTCTGGGCCAGATGTACGTGTGTTTTATGTCCAGATATTCTTTAGAAAAATGACAAAATGGTCGACTTAAAAAGACTCTGCGACTCAGAGAACAGGAGTTTGTATTGTATGCAGTGAGATTTGGGTTCGGCGAACCTCCTGAACTAAATCCTCTGGTGAGAGAACCGTACCTCGTATCAGAGTGTACTATAGATCATCGGACTCCGAGAACTTCCTGAGTCCGGCCATCTCCTCGTTTTATTCCTGACACAACAACTTTTCGTTTTATGGCGATCTAAAGACAGGAGGCATTTCTGCTTTGCTCACAAAACAGCTCTGAATTTTAACATGGGACTTAATGGGAGAACAGGAGGGCGCTGGCTGCACAAAACGTCTCACTATTTAAATTCAGTAAGTCTCTCGGCTTTTTCGAGGACATCACACGAAAGAGGACAAGTTTGTCTACAAACTGATCCCAAAATTATGCGTGTAGAGTGTAATTGTGGCCGTAGCGACGAGAAAAAGAGAAGATTTTCAGATCGTTTTTAGACTCTGTGCCACTCTAGCACGCACTCTAGCGCGAACATTCCGCGCAATACACACCCATTATAATCTCAAAATTTCCGCCAAACGATCACTGTCATTGAACAGTGACTGATCAAAAACTATAGGACCAATCAAAATGTGGATGAACACACCAATAGACCAGACTTGGGTCTACATTTTAAAATGAAATGAAGTCTCTCGGTGAATGTATGCCTGAGCTACAGATGTTTGAAAAACTCCAATTTCAATCTTGTTTTTTTCGCCCGTCCCATTCATTTCTTATGGGAAATTTATCGCAGTTTTTCGCGTCTTACGACGCGAAAAACTGCGATAAATTTGAGAAAAGTAATAGCACACCGATCCCGAACAATACGCACGTTTTGATATATAATTTGCGAGGGTTTTCTCAAAGCTGCGGGGCGAGTTAAGGGACGAAAACTTGGAGGAAGATGAAAAATAATAACTAGAAAATTCCCCTGGGAAATTTTGAAAGGGACACGGGGTGTGTTCGAGCCGACAAAATTATCTCCGTTTTAAAGTTTGAATGAAGTCTCTAGGACAAAGTATGGCCGAGCAGCGGACAATTGAAAAAGGCTGAAATTGAGGAAATTTCCCCATTCATTTCTTATGGGAAATTTATCGCAGTTGTTTGCGTCTTACGCGGCCTTCGATGGTCATAGCTCGAAAACCGTAAGAGATATCAAAATGTGCCGAGGGTCATTTTGAGCCGACAAAATTATCTACGTTTTAAAGTTTGAATGAAGTCTCTAGGAGAAACTATGGCGAAGCAGCGGACAATTGAAAAAGGCTGCAATGTGAGAAAACTGCAGATATCAGAGGTAGTCAGTCCCTGATTAATGAATTGCTCTCAGCTGTGTTTCTGTGGCTTTCTCCTTGTCTGTCTCTGTGATCACCTCAGCTGTCTGTGTCTGCTTCTCTCCTCTGCTTCATGTCTGTTAACATGAATTAATGAACTGAATCAAAAACATGAATGGAGCTAATGCTAACGGAGCTAACAGAGCTAACACTAATGGAGCGAACAGCTAACGGTGCGAATAGAGCTAACGGCGCTAACGCAACCAGAGCTAACTGTGCTAACAGAGCTAATAGAGCTAGCGGCGTTAACAAGGGGCGGGGGGATGGGGTTTTCATTATGCATTGTCTGTGTGTGTGTGTTTATGTATCTGTCGTTGTGTGTGACTGCGTATGTGTGTGTCTTCGTCTGTTCTGTGGCTTTCTCCTTGTCTGTCTCTGTTGATCACCTCAGCTGTCTGTGTCTGCTTCTCTCCTCTGCTTCATGTCTCTGTTAACATGAATTAATGAACTGAATCAATAAGCATGAATGGAGTAATGCTAACAGAGCTAACAGAGCTAACACTAACGGAGCTAACACTAACGGAGCTAACAGCTAACGGCGCGAATAGAGCTAACGGCGCTAACGCTAACAGAGCTAACTGTGCTAACAGAGCTAATAGAGCTAACGGTGTTAACAAGGGGGCGGGGGGATGGGGTTTTCATTAACATTAGCATTTGTCTGTGTGTGTGTGTTTATGTATCTGTCATTGTGTGTGACTGCGTATGTGTGTGTCTTCGTCTGTTTGTGTGTGTGTGTCTGCTTGAACTACACAAGCAGCCCAATCTGCTCCTACATGGAGATGTGTATGGTATATGTGTGTCTGAATGTGTGTGTGTGTGTGTGTGCGTGCGTGTGTGCCTGTGTAACTTCTGCCCCACCTGCTGATAATACCTCTGCACCTCTCCCACTGTTTACCTGTTCCTGTTCAGTTTTGACGTGCTGTTTTTAATCACTTTTTAGCTGTTGGTTAGCCCTTTTTGTGTGTGTGTTGTGTGACTACTGTCTCAACCTTTTGGCAAAGCGCTTGGTGAAGCTGAGTTAACTGTTTGTTGGATGGAGATGTTTTCAAACAATGCCCTTGTTTTGACTGAGCTCGTTAAGATAATCACTCTCAGGCTTGTTGTCCTGCAGATGTGTGTGCGTGGGTTATTGACCGGTGTGTGTGTAAATGACAGTTGCACCTGTTAAACTCCTCCCTTGAAAAGCGGCTTTTTCGCTGTCGGTTTCTTCCGAACAACTTGCGATTGTGTCAAAACCGTAGCTGCTATCAAAAAAACGATTACACTGTGAGATGCGGACAAGTCTGGGCAGATGTACGTGTGTTTATGTCCAGATATTCTTTAGAAAAATGACAAAATGGTCGACTTAAAAAGACTCTGCGACTCAGAGAACAGGAGTTGTATTGTATGCAGTGAGATTGGGTTCGGCGAACCTCCTGAACTAAATCCTCTGGTGAGAGAACCGTACCTCGTATCAGAGTGTACTATAGATCATCGGACTCCCGAGAACTTCCTGAGTCCGACCATCTTCTCGTTTTATTCCTGACACAACAACTTTCGTTTTATGGCGATCTAAAGACAGGAGGCATTTCTGCTTGCTCACAAAACAGCTCTGAATTTTAACATGGGACTTAATGGGAGAACAGGAGGGCGCTGGCTGCACAAAACGTCTCACTATTTAAATTCAGTAAGTCTCTCGGCTTTTTCGAGGACATCACACGAAAGAGGACAGTTTGTCTACAAACTGATCCCAAAAATTATGCGTGTAGAGTGTAATTGTGGCCGTAGCGACGAGAAAAAGAGAAGATTTTCAGATCGTTTTTAGACTCTGTGCCACTCTAGCACGCACTCTAGCACGAACATTCCGCGCAATACACACCCATTATAATCTCAAAATTTCCCGCCAACGATCACTGTCATTGAACAGTGACTGATCAAAAACTATAGGACCAATCAAAATGTGGATGAACACACCAATAGACCAGACTTGGGTCTACATTTTAAAGTTGAAATGAAGTCTCTCGGTGAATGTATGTCTGAGCTACAGATGTTTGAAAAACTCCAATTTCAATCTGTTTTTTTCGCCCGTCCCATTCATTCTTATGGGAAATTTATCGCAGTTTTTCGCGTCTTACGACGCGAAAACTGCGATAAATTTGAGAAAAGTAATAGCACACGATCCCGAACAATACGCACGTTTGATATATAATTTGCGAGGGTTTTCTCAAAGCTGTGGACGAGTTTGAGGACGAAAACTTGGAGGAAGATGAAAAATAATAATAAGAAGAAGAAGAAGAAACGCGCGGGATAGTAATAAGTGACTCGGGGCTACGCTACGCCCCGAGTCACTGGGACGTTGCCCGTGTCCCTAATAGAAGAAGAAGAAGAAGAAGAAGAAACGCGCGGGATATTTCATAGCTGTAGGAGCCAGTGACTCGGGACGTTGCCCGTGTCCCTAATAAGAAGAAGAAGAAACGCGCGGGATAGAAAATTCCCCCTGGGAAATTTTGAAAGGGACACGGGGTGTGTTGGAGCCGACAAATTATCTACGTTTTAAAGTTTGAATGAAGTCTCTAGGACAAAGTATGGCCGAGCAGCGGACAATTGAAAAAGGCTGAAATTGAGGAAATTTCCCCATTCATTTCTTATGGGAAATTTATCGCAGTTGTTTGCGTCTTACGTCGGCCTTCGATGGTCATAGCTCGAAAACCGTAAGAGATATCAAAATGTGCCGAGGGTCATTTTGAGCCGACAAAATTATCTACGTTTTAAAGTTTGAATGAAGTCTCTAGGAGAAACTATGGCGAAGCAGCGGACAATTGAAAAAGGCTGCAATTGAGAAAACGGCAGATATCAGAGGTAGTCAGTCCCTGATTAATGAATTGCTCTCAGCTGTGTTTCTGTGGCTTTCTCCTTGTCTGTCTCTGTTGATCACCTCAGCTGTCTGTGTCTGCTTCTCTCCTCTGCTTCATGTCTCTGTTAACATGAATTAATGAACTGAATCAATAAACATGAATGGAGCTAATGCTAACGGAGCTAACAGAGCTAACACTAACTGAGCTAACAGCTAAAGGTGCGAATATAGCTAACGGCGCTAGCGCTAACAGAGCTAACTGTGCTAACAGAGCTAATAGAGCTAACGGCGTTAACAAGGGGCGGGGGATGGGGTTTTCATTATGCATTTGTCTGTGTGTGTGTGTTTATGTATCTGTCATGTGTGTGACTGCGTATGTGTGTGTCTTCGTCTGTTTGTGTGTGTGTGTCTGCTTGAACTACACAAGCAGCCCAACCAGCTCCTACATGGAGATGTGTCTGGTATATGTGTGTCTGAATGTGTGTGTGTGTGTGTGTTTGTTTGTGTGCGTGTGTAACTCTGCCCCACCTGCTGATAATTACCTCTCTACCTCTCCCACTTTTTACCTGTTCCTGTTCAGTTTTGACGTGCTTGTTTTTAATCACTTTTTAGCTGTTGGTTAGCCCTGCTTGTGTGTGTGTTTGTGTGACTACTTCTCAACCTTTTTGGCAAAGCGCTTGGTGAAGCTGAGTTTAACTGTTTGTTGGATGGAGATTGTTTTCAAACAATGCCCTTGTTTTGACTGAGCTCGTTAAGATAATCATTCTCAGGCTTGTTGTCCTGCAGATGTGTGTGCGTGGGTTATTGACCGGTGTGTGTGTAAATGACAGTTGCACCTGTTAAACTCTTCCCTTGAAAAGCGGCTTTTTCGCTGTCGGTTTCTTCCGAACAACTTGCGATTGTGTCAAAACCGTAGCTGCTATCAAAAAACCGATTACACTGTGAGATGCGGACAAGTCTGGGCCAGATGTACGTGTGTTTTATGTCCAGATATTCTTTAGAAAAATGACAAAATGGTCGACTTAAAAAGACTCTGCGACTCAGAGAACAGGAGTTTGTATTGTATGCAGTGAGATTTGGGTTCGGCGAACCTCCTGAACTAAATCCTCTGGTGAGAGAACCGTACCTCGTATCAGAGTGTACTATAGATCATCGGACTCCCGAGAACTTCCTGAGTCCGGCCATCTCCTCGTTTTATTCCTGACACAACAACTTTTCGTTTTATGGCGATCTAAAGACAGGAGGCATTTCTGCTTTGCTCACAAAACAGCTCTGAATTTTAACATGGGACTTAATGGGAGAACAGGAGGGCGCTGGCTGCACAAAACGTCTCACTATTTAAATTCAGTAAGTCTCTCGGCTTTTTCGAGGACATCACACGAAAGAGGACAAGTTTGTCTACAAACTGATCCCAAAATTATGCGTGTAGAGTGTAATTTGTGGCCGTAGCGACGAGAAAAAGAGAAGATTTTCAGATCGTTTTTAGACTCTGTGCCACTCTAGCACGCACTCTAGCACGAACATTCCGCGCAATACACACCCATTATAATCTCAAAATTTCCCGCCAAACGATCACTGTCATTGAACAGTGACTGATCAAAAACTATAGGACCAATCAAAATGTGGATGAACACACCAATAGACCAGACTTGGGTCTACATTTTAAAGTTGAAATGAAGTCTCTCGGTGAATGTATGCCTGAGCTACAGATGTTTGAAAAACTCCAATTTCAATCTTGTTTTTTTCGGCCGTCCCATTCATTTCTTATGGGAAATTTATCGCAGTTTTTCGCGTCTTACGACGCGAAAAACTGCGATAAATTTGAGAAAAGTAATAGCACACCGATCCCGAACAATACGCACGTTTTGATATATAATTTGCGAGGGTTTTCTCAAAGCTGTGGGACGTTTGAGGACGAAAACTTGGAGGAAGATGAAAAATAATAAGAAGAAGAAGAAGAAGAAGAAACGCGCGGATAGTAATAAGTGACTCGGGGCTACGCCCCGAGTCACTGGCTCCTGCAGCTATTTCATAGCTGTAGGAGCCAGTGACTCGGGACGTTGCCCCGTGTCCCTAATAAGAAGAAGAAGAAGAAGAAACGCGCGGGATAGTAATAAGTGACTCGGGGCTACGCCCCGAGTCACTGGCTCCTGCAGCTATTTCATAGCTGTAGGAGCCAGTGACTCGGGACGTTGCCCCGTGTCCCTAACTAGAAAATTCCCCCTGGGAAATTTTGAAAGGGACACGGGGTGCGTTTGAGCCGACAAAATTATCTACGTTTTAAAGTTGAATGAAGTCTCTAGGAGAAACTATGGCGAAGCAGCGGACAATTGAAAAAGGCTGCAATGTGAGAAAACGGCAGATATCAGAGGTAGTCAGTCCCTGATTAATGAATTGCTCTCAGCTGTGTTTCTGTGGCTTTCTCCTTGTCTGTCTCTGTTGATCACCTCAGCTGTCTGTGTCTGCTTCTCTCCTCTGCTTCATGTCTCTGTTAACATGAATTAATGAACTGAATCAATAAACATGAATGGAGCTAATGCTAACGGAGCTAACAGAGCTAACACTAACGGAGCGAACAGCTAACGGTGCGAATAGAGCTAACAGCTCTAACGCTAACAGAGCTAACTGTGCTAACAGAGCTAATAGAGCTAACGGCGTTAACATGGGGGCGGGGGTTGGGGGTTTTCATTATGCATTTGTCTGTGTGTGTGTGTTTATGTATCTGTCGTTGTGTGTGACTGCGTATGTGTGTGTCTTCGTCTGTTTCTGTGGCTTTCTCCTTGTCTGTCTCTGTTGATCACCTCAGCTGTCTGTGTCTGCTTCTCTCCTCTGCTTCATGTCTCTGTTAACATGAATTAATGACTGAATCAATAAGCATGAATGGAGTTAATGCTAACAGAGCTAACAGAGCTAACACTAACAGAGCTAACACTAACGGAGCTAACAGCTAACGGTGCGAATAGAGCTAACGGCGCTAACGCTAACAGAGCTAACTGTGCTAACAGAGCTAACAGAGCGAACGGCGTTAACAAGGGGGCGGGGGGATGGGGTTTTCATTATGCATTTGTCTGTGTGTGTGTGTTTATGTATCTGTCATTGTGTGTGACTGCGTATGTGTGTGTCTTCGTCTGTTTGTGTGTGTGTGTCTGCTTGAACTACACAAGCAGCCCAACCAGCTCCAACATGGAGATGTGTATAGTATATATGTGTCTGAATGTGTGTGTGTGCGTGTGTGCCTGTGTAACTTCTGCCCCACCTGCTGATAATTACCTCTGCACCTCTCCCACTGTTTACCTGTTCCTGTTCAGTTTTGACGTGCTGTTTTTAATCACTTTTTAGCTGTTGGTTAGCCCTTTTGTGTGTGCATTTGTGTGACTACTGTCTCAACCTCTTTGGCAAAGAGCTTTCTGAAGCTGAGTTTAACTGCTTGTTGGACAGAGATTGTTTTCAAACAATGCCCTTGTTTTGACTGAGCTCGTTAAGATAATCATTCTCAGGCTGGTTGTCCTGCAGATGTGTGTGCGTGGGTTATTGACCGGTGTGTGTGTAAATGACAGTTGCACCTGTTAAACTCCTCCCTTGAAAAGCGGCTTTTTTCGCTGTCGGTTTCTTCCGAACAACTTGCGATTGTGTCAAAACCGTAGCTGCTATCAAAAAACCGACTACACTGTGAGATGCGGACAAGTCTGGGCCAGATGTACGTGTGTTTTATGTCCAGATATTCTTTAGAAAAATGACAAAATGGTCGACTTAAAAAGACTCTGCGACTCAGAGAACAGGAGTTTGTATTGTATGCAGTGAGATTTGGGTTCGGCGAACCTCCTGAACTAAATCCTCTGGTGAGAGAACCGTACCTCGTATCAGAGTGTACTATAGATCATCGGACTCCCGAGAACTTCCTGAGTCCGGCCATCTCCTCGTTTTATTCCTGACACAACAACTTTTCGTTTTATGGCGATCTAAAGACAGGAGGCATTTCTGCTTTGCTCACAAAACAGCTCTGAATTTTAACATGGGACTTAATGGGAGAACAGGAGGGCGCTGGCTGCACAAAACGTCTCACTATTTAAATTCAGTAAGTCTCTCGGCTTTTTCGAGGACATCACACGAAAGAGGACAAGTTTGTCTACAAAATGAGCCAAAATTATGCGTGTAGAGTGTAATTTGTGGCCGTAGCGACGAGAAAAAGAGAAGATTTTCAGATCGTTTTTAGACTCTGTGCCACTCTAGCACGCACTCTAGCACGAACATTCCGCGCAATACACACCCATTATAATCTCAAAATTTCCCGCCAAACGATCACTGTCATTGAACAGTGACTGATCAAAAACTATAGGACCAATCAAAATGTGGATGAACACACCAATAGACCAGACTTGGGTCTACATTTTAAAGTTGAAATGAAGTCTCTCGGTGAATGTATGCCTGAGCTACAGATGTTTGAAAAACTCCAATTTCAATCTTGTTTTTTTCGCCCGTCCCATTCATTTCTTATGGGAAATTTATCGCAGTTTTTCGCGTCTTACGACGCGAAAAACTGCGATAAATTTGAGAAAAGTAATAGCACACCGATCCCGAACAATACGCACATTTTGATATATAATTTGCGAGGGTTTTCTCAAAGCTGCGGGGCGAGTTAAGGGACGAAAACTTGGAGGAAGATGAAAAATAACTAGAAAATTCCCCCTGGGAAATTTTGAAAGGGACACGGGGTGTGTTCGAGCCGACAAAATTATCTACGTTTTAAAGTTTGAATGAAGTCTCTAGGACAAAGTATGGCCGAGCAGCGGACAATTGAAAAAGGCTGAAATTTGAGGAAATTTCCCCATTCATTTCTTATGGGAAATTTATCGCAGTTGTTTGCGTCTTACGTCGGCCTTCGATGGTCATAGCTCGAAAACCGTAAGAGATATCAAAATGTGCCGAGGGTCATTTTGAGCCGACAAAATTATCTACGTTTTAAAGTTTGAATGAAGTCTCTAGGAGAAACTATGGCGAAGCAGTGGACAATTGAAAAAGGCTGCAATTTGAGAAAACAGCAGATATCAGAGGTAGTCAGTCCCTGATTAATGAACTGGTCCCAGCTGTGTTTCTGTGGCTTTCTCCTTGTCTGTCTCTGTTGATCACCTCAGCTGTCTGTGTCTGCTTCTCTCCTCTGCTTCATGTCTCTGTTAACATGAATTAATGAACTGAATCAATAAACATGAATGGAGCTAATGCTAACGGAGCTAACAGAGCTAACACTAACGGAGCTAACAGCGCGAATACAGCTAACAGCTCTAACGCTAACAGAGCTAACTGTGCTAACAGAGCTAATAGAGCTAACGGCGTTAACAAGGGGGCGGGGGGATGGGGTTTTCATTATGCATTTGTCTGTGTGTGTGTGTTTATGTATCTGTCATTGTGTGTGACTGCGTATGTGTGTGTCTTCGTCTGTTTGTGTGTGTGTGTCTGCTTGAACTACACAAGCAGCCCAACCAGCTCCTACATGGAGATGTGTCTGGTATATGTGTGTCTGAATGTGTGTGTGTGTGTGTGTTTGTTTGTGTGCGTGTGTAACTTCTGCCCCACCTGCTGATAATTACCTCTCTACCTCTCCCACTTTTTACCTGTTCCTGTTCAGTTTTGACGTGCTTGTTTTTAATCACTTTTTAGCTGTTGGTTAGCCCTGCTTGTGTGTGTGTTTGTGTGACTACTGTCTCAACCTTTTTGGCAAAGCGCTTGGTGAAGCTGAGTTTAACTGTTTGTTGGATGGAGATTGTTTTCAAACAATGCCCTTGTTTTGACTGAGCTCGTTAAGATAATCATTCTCAGGCTTGTTGTCCTGCAGATGTGTGTGCGTGGGTTATTGACCGGTGTGTGTGTAAATGACAGTTGCACCTGTTAAACTCTTCCCTTGAAAAGCGGCTTTTTCGCTGTCGGTTTCTTCCGAACAACTTGCGATTGTGTCAAAACCGTAGCTGCTATCAAAAACCGATTACACTGTGAGATGCGGACAAGTCTGGGCCAGATGTACGTGTGTTTATGTCCAGATATTCTTTAGAAAAATGACAAAATGGTCGACTTAAAAAGACTCTGCGACTCAGAGAACAGGAGTTTGTATTGTATGCAGTGAGATTTGGGTTCGGCGAACCTCCTGAACTAAATCCTCTGGTGAGAGAACCGTACCTCGTATCAGAGTGTACTATAGATCATCGGACTCCCGAGAACTTCCTGAGTCCGGCCATCTCCTCGTTTTATTCCTGACACAACAACTTTTCGTTTTATGGCGATCTAAAGACAGGAGGCATTTCTGCTTTGCTCACAAAACAGCTCTGAATTTTAACATGGGACTTAATGGGAGAACAGGAGGGCGCTGGCTGCACAAAACGTCTCACTATTTAAATTCAGTAAGTCTCTCGGCTTTTTCGAGGACATCACACGAAAGAGGACAAGTTTGTCTACAAACTGATCCCAAAATTATGCGTGTAGAGTGTAATTTGTGGCCGTAGCGACGAGAAAACGAGAAGATTTTCAGATCGTTTTTAGACTCTGTGCCACTCTAGCACGCACTCTAGCACGAACATTCCGCGCAATACACACCCATTATAATCTCAAAATTTCCCGCCAAACGATCACTGTCATTGAACAGGGACTGATCAAAAACTATAGGACCAATCAAAATGTGGATGAACACACCAATAGACCAGACTTGGGTCTACATTTTAAAGTTGAAATGAAGTCTCTCGGTGAATGTATGCCTGAGCTACAGATGTTTGAAAAACTCCAATTTCAATCTTGTTTTTTTCGGCCGTCCCATTCATTTCTTATGGGAAATTTATCGCAGTTTTTCGCGTCTTACGACGCGAAAAACTGCGATAAATTTGAGAAAAGTAATAGCACACCGATCCCGAACAATACGCACGTTTTGATATATAATTTGCGAGGGTTTTCTCAAAGCTGCGGGGCGAGTTTGAGGACGAAAACTTGGAGGAAGATGAAAAATAATAAGAAGAAGAAGAAGAAGAAACGCGCGGGATAGTAATAAGTGACTCGGGGCTACGCCCCGAGTCACTGGCTCCTGCAGCTATGAAATAGCTGTAGGAGCCAGTGACTCGGGACGTTGCCCCGTGTCCCTAATAAGAAGAAGAAGAAGAAGAAGAAACGCGCGGGATAGTAATAAGTGACTCGGGGCTACGCCCCGAGTCACTGGCTCCTGCAGCTATTTCATAGCTGTAGGAGCCAGTGACTCGGGACGTTGCCCCGTGTCCCTAACTAGAAAATTCCCCCTGGGAAATTTTGAAAGGGACACGGGGTGCGTTCGAGCCGACAAAATTATCTACGTTTTAAAGTTTGAATGAAGTCTCTAGGAGAAACTATGGCGAAGCAGCGGACAATTGAAAAAGGCTGCAATTTGAGAAAACAGCAGATATCAGAGGTAGTCAGTCCCTGATTAATGAACTGGTCCCAGCTGTGTTTCTGTGGCTTTCTCCTTGTCTGTCTCTGTTGATCACCTCAGCTGTCTGTGTCTGCTTCTCTCCTCTGCTTCATGTCTCTGTTAACATGAATTAATGAACTGAATCAATAAACATGAATGGAGCTAATGCTAACGGAGCTAACAGAGCTAACACTAACGGAGCTAACAGCGCGAATACAGCTAACAGCTCTAACGCTAACAGAGCTAACTGTGCTAATAGAGCTAATAGAGCTAACGGCGTTAACAAGGGGGCGGGGGGATGGGGTTTTCATTATGCATTTGTCTGTGTGTGTGTGTTTATATATCTGTCATTGTGTGTGACTGCGTATGTGTGTGTCTTCGTCTGTTTGTGTGTGTGTGTCTGCTTGAACTACACAAGCAGCCCAACCAGCTCCTACATGGAGATGTGTCTGGTATATGTGTGTCTGAATGTGTGTGTGTGTGTGTGTGTGTGTGTGTTTGTGTGCGTGTGTAACTTCTGCCCCACCTGCTGATAATTACCTCTCTACCTCTCCCACTTTTTACCTGTTCCTGTTCAGTTTTGACGTGCTTGTTTTTAATCACTTTTTAGCTGTTGGTTAGCCCTGCTTGTGTGTGCGTTTGTGTGACTACTGTCTCAACCTTTTTGGCAAAGCGCTTGGTGAAGCTGAGTTTAGCTGTTTGTTGGACGGAGATTGTTTTCAAACAATGCCCTTGTTTTGACTGAGCTCGTTAAGATAATCATTCTCAGGCTTGTTGTCCTGCAGATGTGTGTGCGTGGGTTATTGACCGGTGTGTGTGTAAATGACAGTTAATGACAGTTACACCTGTTAACTGAAAAGCGGCTTTTTCGCTGTCGGTTTCTTCCGAACAACTTGCGATTGTGTCAAAACCGTAGCTGCTATCAAAAAACCGATTACACTGTGAGATGCGGACAAGTCTGGGCCAGATGTACGTGTGTTTTATGTCCAGATATTCTTTAGAAAAATGACAAAATGGTCGACTTAAAAAGACTCTGCGACTCAGAGAACAGGAGTTTGTATTGTATGCAGTGAGATTTGGGTTCGGCGAACCTCCTGAACTAAATCCTCTGGTGAGAGAACCGTACCTCGTATCAGAGTGTACTACGACCTTCCTGAGTCCGACCATCTCCTCGTTTTATTCCTGAGACAACAACTTTTCGTTTTATGGCGATCTAAAGACAAGAGGCATTTCTGCTTTGCTCACAAAACAGCTCTGAATTTTAACATGGGACTTAATGGGAGAGCAGGAGGGAGATGGCTGCACAAAAAGCCTCACTATTTAAATTCAGTAAGTCTCTCGGCTTTTTCGAGGGCATCACACGAAAGAGGACAAGTTTGTCTACAAAAGATCCCAAAATTATGTGTCTCCTATTCACCGTTTGGATTTTACGGCAATTTTAGAAACACATTTCAGGCGATTTCTCACTGGCTGTCTCACTCTAACTTTTGAAATTACCCACTCTAGGGGGAGAAATTCTGAGCATTTTTGTGAGAAACTTGATGGTCTTCGGATGGTCATAGCTCGAAAACCGTAAGATATATCAAAAAATGTGCCGTTGTTCATTTTGAGCCGACAAAATTATCTACGTTTTAAAGTTTGAATGAAGTCTCTAGGACAAAGTATGGCCGAGCAGCGGACAATTGAAAAAGGCTGAAATTTGAGGAAATTTCCCCATTCATTTCTTATGGGAAAATCTTCGCAGTTGTTCGCGTCTTACGTCGGCCTTCAATGGTCATAGCTCAGCTGCAGCTATTTCATAGCTGTAGGAGCCAGTGACTCGGAGCGTGCCCCGTGTCCCTAATAAGAAGAAACGCGCGGGATAGTAATAAGTGACTCGGGACGTTGCCCCGTGTCCCTAACTAGACAATTCCCCCTGGGAAATTTTGAAAGGGACACGGGGTGCGTTAGAGCCGACAAAATTATCTACGTTTTAAAGTTTGAATGAAGTCTCTAGAAGAAACTATGGCGAAGCAGCGGACAATTGAAAAAGGCTGCAATTTGAGAAAAGGGCAGATTTCAGAGGTAGTCAGTCCCTGATTAATGAATTGCTCTCAGCTGTGTTTCTGTGGCTTTCTCCTTGTCTGTCTCTGTTGATCACCTCAGCTGTCTGTGTCTGCTTCTCTCCTCTGCTTCATGTCTCTGTTAACATGAATTAATGAACTGAATCAATAAACATGAATGGAGCTAATGCTAACGGAGCAAACAGAGCTAACACTAACGGAGCTAACAGCTAACCGCGCTAATAGAGCTAACGGCGCTAACGCTAACAGAGCTAACTGTGCTAACAGAGTTAACGGTGCTAACAGAGCTAACAGAGCGAACGGCGTTAACAAGGGGGCGGGGGGATGGGGTTAGGAGCCAACCCATTCATTCTGCTTCAAGTCGGAATCTGCTTCCAGTTTGTGTACAGCTAAGTGAGAAGTCGGAATGTGGAAGCGGACGGCCTCTAGATGGCGGCATTGGACAGGCTACGAGAGGCGATTGAATGGGCGTCTATGGGAGGTGGAAGCGCAGGTGTTATGTGGAAGCGGCTCCTTGCCGGGTCGAGTGAGGGTGGCGGATGGGAATGCGGAAGGACTTCTGGTGGGCGTTTCTGATCGAGGGAGGGGGCTGAGCGGGCGGCGCTGGTTGGACCGGAGAGGCCGGGGGTGCGGCTAGGCACGGGCGGGTGCCCAGAGAGGGTGGCGTGTGGTGGAAGGCGTAGAGGACAGGGCTCCAGGGGTGTGGAGGTCAGGCCTCCAGGGGTGTGGATGTCCGGGCTCCAGGGGCTTGGAGCTCCGGGCTTTGGCCAGGCTGGAGGACAGGGCTCCAGGGGTGTGGAGGTCAGGCCTCCAGGGGTGTGGATGTCCGGGCTCCAGGGGCTTGGAGATCCGGGCTTTGGCCAGGCTGGAGGTCAGGGCTCCAGGGGTGTGGAGGTCAGGCCTCCAGGGGTGTGTATCTCCGGGCTCCAGGGGCTTGGAGCTCCGGGCTTTGGCCAGGCTGGAGGACAGGGCTCCAGGGGTGTGGAGGTCAGGCCTCCAGGGGTGTGGATCTCCGGGCTCCAGGGGCTTGGAGCTCGGCCCCTGCGCCAGGGCCCCCGGGCCCTCCGGGGCCTGGCGCAGGGGGCGGACCTGAGAAGGTTGGGCGGATGTTGCCTAGAGGAGTGGCGGGGCTGGGCTGCTGAGCAGCCCTAGTGAATTTACATGCTAGCTAGTGAGAATATGGAACGCACCATATTCTCACTAGTTAGCATTGATTTTCTTTGGGCGCATGTGGGAGCATCCTAACCTGCGGCAATAACGCTCCCACAGGGGCGTGGCAAAGAAGGAAAGCGCCGTTCCCGAAAGGTCTTGTGCCCCACTAGTGCATACGTGAGGATTGAGTGGACACCCACGCGTTTTGTCCGTGGGCTCTTGGTGGGCAAGTCTCATCAGATTTCAAAGATCTGAGAGGATGTTGCTTGCTGCCAGACATGTCCAGATGTTAGGGTTAGGTTTAGACTCCCCCTGGGTCCGAGAGGCACGAACCGGGCATCTACGGAAAGGTCCAGCAGAGACGAATGCGATGCCGTTAGAACGGAGTCTCTCGGTGGCTCCCCCGCCGAGCTAGGAGGCGACAAAGGGTCAGAACCCCCACATCCTATAGGGCCATATCTCGGGTAGGGAAAGGCCGGGAGAGGCGTCGGGCGAGAGCCGTCAGCGTCGTCTACGACATATCCGAAGCCTGGGCCACTGGGGCACTAGGGGGCTCGGGGGCGTATTTGTCAAAAATCAATGTAAACTGATAGGATTACGGAAGGCCACCATATTTTCACTAGTTAACATGGGATTGACCTCTTGGGGCGAAACGAAGGGGGGTGACAGCCATGGTCCTGAGCTTCAGATATTGCCAGGGTTAGGATGGGTTTCAGCCCCTCTGGAGGCCTCGGCGTCCCTGGTTCCATTCCGAACCCGCCTCTCCAGCTCAGACTGCAGAGAAGCTTTTTAGATGCCAAGCTGCGGGCGGGGGAGGGGTCAAATTCCGAAAAAGGCTGCCATCCAAAATACATGGTAACTGATAAGAATATGGAAGTCTTCCAACTTGTCACTATTGACCATGTATTGGCACAGGCCTGGCTGGGACGGGGCTGGGACAGGGCAGAAGTCGACAGCATCCAGAAGCCCAGGCCGGCAGCGCCGGTCCGGGCTTCCACATTCTTCCACATTCTCGCTTAACGGCGGTATTTAGACTTGGGGCAGCTTCCGGATTCTGGACGCTTCCGACTTGGAAGGGCAGACGTCGCCGGCGTCCAGAAGCCCAGGCCGGCAGCGCCGGTCCGGGCTTCCACATTCTTCCACATTCTCGCTTAACGGCAGTATTTAGACTTGGGGCAGCTTCCGGATTCTGGACGCTTCCGACTTGGAAGGGCAGACGTCGCCGGCGTCCAGAAGCCCAGGCCGGCAGCGCCGGTCCGGGCTTCCACATTCTTCCACATTCTCGCTTAACGGCAGTATTTAGACTTGGGGCAGCTTCCGGATTCTGGACCCTTTCAACTTGGAAGGGCAGAAGTTGGAAGCCTTCCACATTCTCGCTTAAAGGCGGTATTTAGGCTTGGGGATGATTCTGGATGCTTCCAAATAGTTGAAAATGTGGAATTGCTCATAAGTTAAAATGTGGAATCTACCACATTCTCACGTTTTAACCTGTTGCTCCTCCCAGGCACACCTACCCTGTGGAAGATTGTGTGTCTACCGAAAGTACCGCAGAGTGGAGAGGAAGCTGGTGGCTGCACAGTCTCCTTTTGCGCTAAAAACACAGGTAAATGTTCGTTTATGTTGTGGAAAAAGCTGTTTGTGTCTGCTTTGATGTGTTATGTGCTGATTGGGGCAGGTTGTGTGTTGTTTCTGTGTGAAATTGAGCCGTTTTTTAAGCTTTCAAAAGATGTTAATTTTGTGAGCCAATTAGCGTGCTAATGCTATTGCTAATGCTAGTGTAACTTATCAGAATGTGGAAGCACATGGTTTGCTTCCATGTTGTCAACAGTCTTGCTTCCGAATTCTTCAACATTGTTGTTTTTCAGGAACGAGGCTGCGTGTCAGCCTGAGAACATGGTGGTAAGTAGTGCCTCGCACCAGCTGTGTTTAATTGCCTGCCTGCCTGCCTGCCTGCCTGCTTTCCATGTGTCTGTTTTCCATCCATCACCTGCAGCCAAGCTTGCCGAAGCTGTGTGCGCTATGCTATCGCAGCTATTCGAGACTGAAGCAGCACCTGCAATGTGCACACACTGTACCGAACAGAGCAGAGCTGGCGCTGCTGGTCAAGTATGGCAATGCCAGGTAAGGAGATGCATTGTCATTGTCACCCCCTGTCACAGTGTACCACAGGGGGTTTAGGCTTGGGGCAGCTTCCGGAATTTGGACAGTTCCAGCTTCCAAATTCTGGAGAGTTCCATCTTCCACATTCTGGACAGTTTCAGCGTGGAAGTGCAAAATTTGGAAGCCTTCCATATTTTCGCTTATTAGCATACAAAATTTGCCTCCTTCTCTTGCTTACCATAGAACTCCGAGGCCGTTGGACTGTCCAATCTGTTCCAAGGCACGCCTCGTGCGCCTGGACAAACACCTCCTGGACAGCCACCGAATCATGTCAGCTGCGGTAAGTTGAGCCGCCTCGAAACACTTATGTCAAAACACTGGTTTGTCGGCGGCAGCGTCATCTGACCGATTTCACCATTTTACTACGCAGGAACGAGAGCCAATAATGATAGAGGCGAGGAGGCTTGCCATCGTCCAAGAGTTTATCGACCTCCAGGAAACTGACCCCTACCCGCCCATGGTCTCCACTCTTGGGGCTCTCAGCGACCCAGGTAAGGCCCAGAAGAGGCAAAGGTTTAGGAAAGGAGTGTGTCAAAATCAGGCATGCGCTTTCTTCATTCTCCAGACAACGATGAAGCTATGAATCTGACCGTGGAATCCCCCGCGGCCAGCGTGAGCAACAGCGCCGAGCAAGACACCGGGGTGGTGTATCCCGACTCATCCGGACAGCCGGTCCAACCACCTCCCCCTCTCAAGAGTACATGGCGTGTCAGCCTGGAGAAAGAGAACGTGGAGGAGGAAGAAGAGGAGAATGTGATGTTGGTGGAGGAAGAAGAAGAAGAAGGCGAAGACATGGTAATAGTGGAGGAGGTTGAGATAGTGGAGGAAGAGGTGGTGGAGGAGGAGGAGAGGGCCACAGCAGCAGCGGAGGAGGAGGAGCAGGAGCATGGTCCAATGACTTCGGCTCAGCCGTCCAGCCTGTCCAGTTGTCAGCTTTACAGTTCCGTGACGAAGGAGAGGAATAACAGTAATCCGTCATCCTGCTGCAACTGTAAATGTCCGGAACTGCTGAAGCATGTGGACGCGCTAGAAACCGCCTTGAAGAAGATGTCAAAGGAAGCTCCAGCAGCGGCTAGGAGTTCCATGTCATCAGCTAGGACATCCTCTGACATCCAGTCGACGACACTTGAGAAGCGCACGCAGCGGGAAAAGCTTCAAAGGACCCCCAATTCTGCCTGCAAAGGAGAGCAAGTGGTGAAAGGCGGAATGAAGGGGACACTGTATGGTAAGTGTGCCTTTGATTGTTGATCTGTCAGACTTAGGTCAGCTTCCAGATTCCACCCTTCCACCTTCTCGCTTACCGTCGGATTAGGCTTGGGGCAACTTCCAGCTTTTGGACAGTACCGACGTGGAAGTGCAGAATCTGGAAGCCCTCCACATTCCCGCTTATTACTACAAGAATTGGAAGAGCAAGATTTGAAAAAAACGTTCTCTGTCTGTCCTGTCCTGTGCCGTGCGCCCCATCCCTCACAGAAAAGGCCATTGCTGACCTGCGGGTGTTCAAATTGTCAGGCCGGAATGACCGGAAAGCAATCGACAATGCGAAGCAGGTCGCTACTCATTGCTTCCGGTTCTGTTATTACATGGTGGGTAGCATGCCTGAAAGCGCCACAAAGCAGGACTTGCGATTTCTTGCCCGGATGGACAAGCTCAGGAAGTAAGTGTGTGTGTCTGTGTGGTCAGCCAGTGCAAGGGCGAAAGCCCAGCTTCACTCCCTCCTTCCAGGGTGAGGGATCACTCCTCTTTTGGATGTTGTCATGTCATGATGTTGTATAAAGCTCTTTGAGACAAACTCTGTGAAAACAGGCTATACAAATAAAACTGCCTGTCGGTCGCACCTCTCTTGCGCTCTCATCCACAGATTCCCTAATTACCTGAAGAACAAGGGATACATGCCAACCACGATTCGAAACATGATGTTAAATGTCGTCAGTCTCTACAAACATGTCAGAAATGTTTTCTTGGAAGAGAGCAGACTGAAGGTGGAAGACATTGACCGTGTGCTGTATGAGCTGGCTCCAAGCTGAGAATAGGAGGGATGTTGTCATCCAGCAACAGCGGGTCAAGCGGCAAAAGACCAGTTAGTTCTTTTATCAAGTGTCAACATTCCTCATTCCCTTCTTGCGGGGGGCTAACGCTCCATCTCTCTCCTCTTCTCTTCTCCACAGACAACCAACTTGATTCAGAGCAGGAACTGAGCTTCCTTTCTGCCGCCAAGAGACAGATCCCTCTGCTGATGGGTAAGACGCCTGTCCCTCATGGGTTAGGGATCTCTCTGTTGTTCTCTGTTGTTTATGAAAATGGGCTACACAAAATAAAGTTGCCTTTCCTTGCCTTTTTAGATGCCATAGACAAAGGTGGACTCAAAAAGAACGAACACTCTGCTCTCAGGGGTTACTTGATGGGTTACCTATGTATAATCAGTGGCCACCGGTCAGTGGTGCTGACAAGCCTGACAAAGGAGCATGTGGCCAATGCGGATCAGTGGAATAATGGCACGAGATTCCAGGTCTTGGTGAGTAGTCCCTCTTCCTTCGGTGTTCTCGCTTACGTAGCCATGGTGTTAGACTTGGGGAAACTTCCAGATTCTGGACAGTTCTGACTTCAGTTGGAAGGGGCTGAATCTGGAAGGCTTCCGCCTTCTCACTTACCGTCAGTGTTAGACTCGGGGCATCTTCCGTATTCTGGATTATTCCATCCTTCCACATTCTCGCTTGATAGCGGTATTTAGGCTTGGGGCAGCTTCCGGATTCTGGACACTTCCAACTTGGAAGGGCAGAAGTTGGAAGCCTTCCACATATTCACTTAACGGCGATATTTAGGCTTGGGGCAGCTTCCGGATTCTGGACACTTCCAACTTGGAAGGGCAGAAGTTGGAAGCCTTCCACGTTCTCGCTTAATGGCGATATTTAGGCTTGGGGCAGCTTCTGGACTCTGGACACTTCCAGCTTGGAAGGGCAGAAGTTGGAAGCCTTCAATTCTTTCACTCACTAGTATACAAATTTGAAACGTGTCATTTGGAAGCATACCAAATTAAAACTCTTCCCTCTCTCTCTCACTGACACAGGTGGATGAGCACAAGTCTGTCAAGAGTTTTGGACAGGCGTCACTGGTGCTGAATTGCGTGGAATTCCGCCTTCTCACTTACCGTCAGTGTTAGACTCGGGGCATCTTCCGTATTCTGGATTATTCCATCCTTCCACATTCTCGCTTGATAGCGGTATTTAGGCTTGGGGCAGCTTCCGGATTCTGGACACTTCCAACTTGGAAGGGCAGAAGTTGGAAGCCTTCCACATATTCACTTAACGGCGATATTTAGGCTTGGGGCAGCTTCCGGATTCTGGACACTTCCAACTTGGAAGGGCAGAAGTTGGAAGCCTTCCACGTTCTCGCTTAATGGCGATATTTAGGCTTGGGGCAGCTTCTGGACTCTGGACACTTCCAGCTTGGAAGGGCAGAAGTTGGAAGCCTTCAATTCTTTCACTCACTAGTATACAAATTTGAAACGTGTCATTTGGAAGCATACCAAATTAAAACTCTTCCCTCTCTCTCTCACTGACACAGGTGGATGAGCACAAGTCTGTCAAGAGTTTTGGACAGGCGTCACTGGTGCTGAATTGCGTGGAATTCAGCTGGCTTCGCTGGTTCCACGATGGAAAATGCTGCCCCAGAGGAAAGGACAGTGCCAATATCTTTCACACATTCCGGGGGTGCAGGTTAACCAAACCAGCGCACTTCCTTCATCTTGCATGGACTGACGCCGGGCTCAAGGGCCCCGTCAGTTTTAACTTGATCCGCAGCAGCGTGGCCACTCAGGCTGAGCGGCACTTGTCGGAGACGGAGAGAAGGAAGGTAGCGCGGGCAATGTGTCATGACCCCGGCACTGCAGAAAGGTTTTATGTGGCGCTCCCTACCAGAGAGTCGGCTTATGAAAATCGCAGGCTACGGATGAAGGCCCTTATGTGTGAAAAACGTAAGGCCAAGGCAAAGCGCAAATCCAAAGTCTGCGATGAAGAAGAGGCGTCCTACTCCCTCTCCTCCGAGAGCAGCGAAGACGGCGACGAGCCTGTGTATGATGACGAGCCTGAATCCAGCTCACTCAGCTCATCCTCTTCCGAAGAGCTGTCGATCAGGCGCCAGCGTCGTTCCCTGCTCAAGAGGAAGCTCTACGGCCCTGTCCCCTCTACCTCTCCCAAGCAGAAGCCCGAGGCAACAGTAGCCGTGGCCAGACCCTCCCAAATCCAAGTGTTGCTCGAAAGGGTCGATGAGAACTGCCAACAACGCCTCAAAGAAGTCAGCATTGTCTTGAACATGTCAAGAGAAAGCAACGGGAGGCCACCTTCCTGTCAGCTCCAGGCCACCGATGGAGTCCTGACCACCCCGTCCAAGCTGAGGTCATAGAGGCCTCTGAGGCTGAGATAGCAGAGGCAGAGGCCACGGAGGCCAAAGCAGCCGAGGCCGAAGCAGCCAAGGCTGATGCTGCTGAGGCCGCAGAGGCTGAAGCTCCTGAGGCCACAGAGGCTGAAGACACTGAGGCCGAAGCCAAAGAGGCCGAAGAGGTCAAAGTTGTGGGTCGCGGCCGAGGCCGCCGAGGCCACCGAGGCCGCCGAGGCCGCTGAAGCCACCGAGGCCGCCGAGGCCGCTGAAGCCACCGAAGCCACCGAAGCCAAGGCTGCCATGGCCAATTTGTTCTATTGAATGTTAGGAGCACTGTTTGTTTTTTGAAATATAAGTTGCCAAATGTTCAGTGCTGTGAAGAATTATGTACAACAATTTCAGTTTAAGTTAATGATTTTCAGTTTCCATTATGTCAGGGTTGGGAGAACGCCCGTACTGCTTTTCTGCAAATAAAGCATTTTTTTTTTTTCAACTGCACGTGAGTGTTGGTTCCAGTTATTAGACTTGGGGCATCTTCTAGGTTCTGGACACTTCCAACTTGGAAGGGCAGAAGTTGGAAGCCTTCCACTTTGTCGCTTAACGGCGGTATTTAGGCTTGGGGCAGCTTCCGGATTCTGGACAGTTCTGACTTGGAAGTGCAGAATTTGGAAGCCTTTCACATTCTCGCCAGTGAGACAGGAAGACTTTGGGCAGCTTCCAGATCATGGACAATTCCATAATGTAAACAATTCCACAATGTGGACAGTCCAGCTTCCACATTCTCGCCACTGGGGAGGCTTAACTTCCATATCCTGGAAGATTCCACCTTCCATATTGTGGATAGTTCTGAATTGCAGAATTTGGAAGCCTTCCACATTCTCGCTTATCATCAGGTTAGGGTTGGGGCAGCTTCCGGATTCTGGACCCTTTCAACTTGGAAGGGCAGAAGTTGGAAGCCTTCCACATTCTCGCTCAAAGGCGGTATTTAGGCTTGGGGCAGCTTCCGGATTGTGGACATTTCCGACTTGGAAAGGCAGAATCTGGAAAGCTTCCATATAGTTGAAAATGTGGAATCGCTCGTAGGTTATAATGTGGAATCTTCCACCTTCTCACCTTCTTATCTGGAGTCAACTTTTTCACTTCCTGGGTCAACAGGAAGTTGGCCAAAGCAAAAAAAGATGAGCAGCAGAAACAGCAGCAGCAGCAGAAACATGGTCCCCTCAAAGGTGCATTCGGAGGTGCAGGTAAGCTACATCGGTCACCTTGACATCCGCAAGTCATGGTTTCCCTCTGGACGTCAAATTTGCGGCGTACTTGTTTGTCCATTTCTTACTTTTGCCAGCGTTTGAAACAGCGCTAATTAGCGGGCTAATGCTAGCGCAATTGATAGGAATTTGGAAGCAGACCGTGTCCTTCCAAGTTCACACCTATTACCATGTTTTTTGTTGTTTTTTTTTTTTTTTAGGTATAAGAGGCAATTCTGTCTGTAAGACACATGCTACAATGGGAATGCAGTTCTTCCGACTTGTAATCGTAGCCCTAACGGCTCAAGGACTGGAAATCAACACCAGCAATAACAAGTTTGTGGAGAAGGCCGTGGGAGAGGACGTGAAGCTCGGCTGCTTCTTCACTACTGGCCCGAAGGATGAAGGAATGTTGGAGATCGAATGGAGGGTGAAGTCCATACGCCACCCAATGGAACGGGCAACGGTCCTCTGGTATACGGCTGAGCATATCTACGACAATCTTTATGAACATCTAAAGGGAAGAGTCTACTTTGACGTACAGGACCCTCAGCAAGGAGATGCCGCCATTCATCTTCTGCAGCTGACTCGCAAAGACACCGGCATCTACTATTGCCAGGTTAAGAAGCTTCCAGGCATCCAAAGCATCAAGACAGTCCTCAGAGTGCTGGAACGGCCATCAAAGCCCAAGTGTAATTACACTCAGGGGGGCGGAGAGTTTGGCAAAACCAAAGTGCTACATTGTGGATCTGAGGAAGGTGCACCACCTATCCGGTACCACTGGTCAAAATTGCCACCCTGGGAACTCCTATCCTCCTTGGCAGTGTTGGATCAAAGGGCAGGCACACTCACCATTCCAGATTTCAGCGAGAGCGATACAGGAAGTTACAAATGTGTTGCGATCAATCGTGTCGGTCAGGAGAAGTGCATCCTAAAAGTGAACATACCGCATCCTCCATCGGTGGGAATTATTGCAGGATCTGCGGCGGCCGCTGTGGCAACCATCGGGATCATCGCTTACCTCACATACTCTATCATACGGCGTCGTCAACCAAAGCTAGAAAATTCCAATGAGATCGTTGAGGATGCGAGTCCCCCAACACCCCGCGAGATAATGAAGACCAAGAGGAGGTAAGGATTAGGCTACTTCCAGAATATGGACAATTCCATATCCTGGACAATACCAAATTCTCGCTCACCGTAGGGTTAGATTTAGGGCAGCTTCCTGATTATGGACAGTCCCAATTTGGTAGTCCATGATTTGGAATGCTTCCAGATTGTCGCTTATTTCGAAGTAAGTTCAGAGGTCAAATCTTTTTATTTACAACTTCCTGTGTCGACAGGAAGTCGGACAAAGCACTTGTCACAATGAAGCGTGGTTGCAGCACAGACAAGACAGTCATCGCTGGTGGTGTCAAAGGTGCAGTCAGAGAGAAAAAGTTAATGGTAAGTGGACGTCGGCCACCCTGACAACTTCATAGTCACGTTTTCCTTCTGGAGACCAAAGATGTGGGGGGTGGTGTTTATTTGTGTTTTGCCAACATCTTTTCAGGCTAATACTAGGCTTATTAGCGAGCTAATACTAGCGCAACTGATGGGAAATTGGAAGCAGAACGCATGGTTCCAAATTCTAACCTATTACACTTTGCTTTTCAGCGTGGTGCATGGTGCAGGGTGCACGGCCTGAGTGCTCGTCCGTTCATGATGGTGAGTAGATGAAAGTTTCTTTTCAATTGCACACTAGCTTTCGAGCAGCTTGCTCATTTTTGTCAATTTGCATCCTCTCCAGTCAGACAACAATAAGTTGAACAACGGCCCCGTGTCTTGGAAAGAGCCCTGCCCGGGACTCGGAGGCAAACCTGCGAATCCTCTTGACTCCCCAGTGCCCGAGATGCCTGAGACTGGAGTGGAATCCCCGAGCTCCGGCAAGGTTGCTGATGGCAAGTTTGGGGCAGGCGCCCAGTACTCTGATGAGTTCTCTGACTACAAAACTACTTTGAGGAGCACTGGGCAGCCGGACCAAAAAAAAATGTAAACGTCACAATTGTGAGGGTAGGGAAGTTGAGACAAAAATTGTACAACTTCAGTTCTTAGGTCTGTTCTTTGAGACAAAAATTGTACAACTTCAGTTCTTAGGTCTGTTCTTATTGTGAATGTTCAATTTCAATAAAGACACAATGTTTTGCCAACAGCATGTATGTGTTTGTCTCAGTGATTGCAGCATTTGCAGCTGCAATATTATGGACAGTTCCAGCTTCTACATTCTCGCCAGTGAAAGAGTTAGACTTAGAGCAGCTTCCGGATTCTGGACAGTTCTGACTTGGAAGTGCAGAATTTGGAAGCCTTCCACATTCTCGCTTATCATCAGGTTAGGGTTGGGGCAGCTTCCAGATTCTGGAAGATTCCACATTCCATATTATGGACATTTCCAACTTGGAAGTGCAGTATTTGGAAGCCTTCCACATTCTCGCTTATTATCAGGTTAGGGTTGGGGCAGCTTCCAGATTCTGGAAGATTCCACATTCCATATTATGGACATTTCCAACTTGGAAGTGCAGTATTTGGAAGCCTTCCACATTCTCGCTTACCATCGGTTAGGGTTGGGGCAGCTTCCAGATTCTGGAAGATTCCACATTCCATATTATGGACATTTCCAATTTGGAAGTGCAGAATTTGGAAGCATAGGCATTATTTGTAAGTCCAACTTCCCAATGCCGTAGAGGCTCGGGGGTGGCGTCATTGGAACGGGCATGGCTGACAACGGGGGGGTGGAGAGCACCCACTTGTTGATTGGACGCTTCTGGGCCCTTCAAGGGCCATGTGAGTGAAAGTGAATGGTAACTGTATGAAATGTGGAATCTTCCAAAAAACGCCTTCCACGAAATGCCTATTGCGTCCATGCGCCACCTGCTGTCGGTGAAAACGGGGGAGCTGCACTTTTGTTGTCGGATCCGGACAAACTTGGTGTAAAAAAAAAGAGCGCGGCGAGCCGGATTTTTTGGTGTGACTTTGAGAATTTTTGGAGGTTCGAGAGCGGAGAAAATGGCCCGATTCCACGAAGTGCCTACGGTGGCAAACGGGCACTTTCGCAAAATCGTAGAGCAGCGAGAGTTGCACCGTTGCGATCGTGGCGACAAGCTCTATCGGATGAGCCCAAGTCTCGAGTTATGTCGTCTCCTAATGGGGGTTTTCATTATGCATTTGTCTGTGTGTGTGTGTTTATGTATCTGTCATTGTGTGTGACTGCGTATGTGTGTGTCTTCGTCTGTTTGTGTGTGTGTGTGTGTCTGCTTGAACTACACAAGCAGCCCAACCAGCTCCTACATGGAGATGTGTCTGGTATATGTGTGTCTGAATGTGTGTGTGTGTGTGTGTGTGTGTGTGTTTGTGTGCGTGTGTAACTTCTGCCCCACCTGCTGATAATTACCTCTGCACCTCTCCCACTGTTTACCTGTTCCTGTTCAGTTTTGACGTGCTTGTTTTTAATCACTTTTTAGCTGTTGGTTAGCCCTGCTTGTGTGTGCGTTTGTGTGACTACTGTCTCAACCTTTTTGGCAAAGCGCTTTCTGAAGCTGAGTTTAACTGTTTGTTGGACGGAGATTGTTTTCAAACAATGCCCTTGTTTTGACTGAGCTCGTTAAGATAATCATTCTCAGGCTTGTTGTCCTGCAGATGTGTGTGCGTGGGTTATTGACCGGTGTGTGTGTAAATGACAGTTAATGACAGTTACACCTGTTAACTGAAAAGCGGCTTTTTCGCTGTCGGTTTCTTCCGAACAACTTGCGATTGTGTCAAAACCGTAGCTGCTATCAAAAAACCGATTACACTGTGAGATGCGGACAAGTCTGGGCCAGATGTACGTGTGTTTTATGTCCAGATATTCTTTAGAAAAATGACAAAATGGTCGACTTAAAAAGACTCTGCGACTCAGAGAACAGGAGTTTGTATTGTATGCAGTGAGATTTGGGTTCGGCGAACCTCCTGAACTAAATCCTCTGGTGAGAGAACCGTACCTCGTATCAGAGTGTACTATAGATCATCAGACTCCCGAGAACTTCCTGAGTCCGACCAGCTCCTCGTTTTATTCCTGACACAACAACTTTTCGTTTTATGGCGATCTAAAGACAGGAGGCATTTCTGCTTTGCTCACAAAACAGCTCTGAATTTTAACATGGGACTTAATGGGAGAGCAGGAGGGAGCTGGCTGCACAAAAAGTCTCACTATTTAAATTCAGTAAGTCTCTCGGCTTTTTCGAGGACATCACACGAAAGAGGACAAGTTTGTCTACAAACTGATCCCAAAATTATGCGTGTAGAATGTAATTTGTGGCCGTAGCGACGAGAAAAAGAGAAGATTTTCAGATCGTTTTTAGACTCTGTGCCACTCTAGCACGCACTCTAGCACGAACATTCCGCGCAATACACACCCATTATAATCTCAAAATTTCCCTCCAAACGATCACTGTCATTGAACAGTGACTGATCAAAAACTATAGGACCAATCAAAATGTGGATGAACACACCAATAGACCAGACTTGGGTCTACATTTTAAAGTTTAAATGAAGTCTCTCGGTGAACGTATGCCTGAGCTACAGACGTTTGAAAAACTCCAATTTCAATCTTGTTTTTTTCGCCCGTCCCATTCATTTCTTATGGGAAATTTATCGCAGTTTTTCGCGTCTTACGACGCGAAAAACTGCTATTTCATAGCTGTAGGAGCCAGTGACTCGGGACGTTGCCCCGTGTCCCTAATTATAAAAGCAAAACTGCAAAATAAAGGATTGTCATGGGCAACAGAAAAAAACAGTAAAATATTTTCTATCCTTGCCAACTCAGTCGCCATCAAATTTAAAATGCCAGTTTCCGAAAAATTAACCTGCACACTAAACTAAGGATGTTCATGAGGGGTACTGAGTTTTATTTGAATGTTAGGTACACTGTCCAGACAAATGTAGTTGGCCAAAGCCAAAAAGGATGCTCAAAAGAAGATATTCAATAATTTAATATCAACCCACTCTTGTTTACCCTGAATCTTTTTCATTGGCTTATTGTAATTTTGCTGTCTGAATTCAACTAACAATTCTTGTGAACAAAACTTATATCCTTTTTCCCCATGTTCTCTTTTGCCTTATTGTGAGTGTACCCAAGCTCTATCCATGAATGTGCTGTCCTGTAGGTGTCCTTGAGTTAAATCCTTCCCTGTTCTTATCTCCTTTCACCTCCTTCCTTCATTCCCCTCCTCTCCTCTCCTCTTCTGTCAGGTTTGCATGTAGTGATGGGAAGATAAACAGTTAAATGAGGAAATTCAGCCAGTACACACTAGGCCGGAACAGTTTTTTTTTTTTTTTTTTGGTAATGGTTTACAAGTGTTCAAACAAAAAAACAACTCTTGAACATGCATGCCATGTTTCAGTCCATTAACCAGCTGTACTAAAACATACATGCACACATGATTTAAATTAACCTTTTGTAACATTAGCTAATGTGGCTAGTGGATTTTAAAGGACAATTTTGGACAATGTTCTATTGACATGTTGAAACCATAATTCTTCAAATCAGTTCAGTAATGATTGGGCACCATCCTCCTACCAGGCTCCAATATGGCTCCAGAAAGCCTATCTCAGCAGTGTATCGCACAGACCCACACCCAATTTTAAAAATACGTACCGTCATACAGTTGAGGACAAAATTATTAGCCCCCCCCCCCCCCCATGAAAGATTTTCTTCAAGATTTTCCCAAGTACTTTTTTAACAGAGAAAGGAATTTTTAACAGAACATTTCTGACCATACTATTTTTCACTAGAAGGCAAATGACCATTTATTAAGTCATCGCGCAAGCCACTTTTCTGCAGTGATGTGCTTCAAGGTGATCAGGTGAAATAGGTGATTTCATTCAACAATTAAGTTAAAACATGGTATAAAAGCCTCAGTATGGGTCATTGAGCTGTCAGTTGAGAAAGCACCATGCACCAAAATGAAGGAAATCAGTTTGGACCTAAGAAAAAGAATTATTGATGCACACAAAACAGGAAGAGGAAATATGTGATATATTTATGCATGCGATGTATTAACATATTAATAGCAGATAGTATATGAACATTGTACAGCACTAATGATCTAATAATCATGGTAGCATAGCTAATAGTAATAAAAGTTGCAGTGGATGTTTGGCAGGGCCACAGCAGGAGATGCCGCTCTAATCAATAGGTTGGGTTCTGACGCTCTCCATTCAGACCTGCAAGATGAGAAAGCACAAAGACTGCAGGGAAGAAGCCAAGTTAGTAACATGCCTTGGTGGGACAGGAATGCATACAGATGGAGATAGAGAAGAACAGAGGAGCTTTACATATATGGAAAGTTGAGTGTGTGTTTTCGTTCCTCTGGAACACATGCACACAAAAACCCATGCAAACACACGCACTGTACAGTCAGCCATTGTTGATGGGGAGGGACACAAATATTAGGTATTATGACAGCCCCAGTAAATCAAACATAAAGACAACAGCAAGACCACAAACCAGGGGCGTCACTAGGTTTTAAGAACAAGGGGGGCTTAGCCCCCAAGATATGCACACGATGTGAGTGAATGTAGTGCACAAGTACAAAACTTCACAAACAGCCAACAAAGACTGAGAAATTATTCATTATTATTATTTCAGTCTTTGTTTAATACAGTACAACAACAAACAGAGGTTTGCACAGTAACAGTGTGTTTACATCACTGACGAAAAAATGGCTACACTTGCGAGTTACTTGGTGGATGGAAGCATCAAAGAAGGCCGTCTGTTTTTAAGGGTGGCAAATCGGTCTATCACTCTGTTGTGATTGAGATGCTGAAGCTCGTCTTTTTCAAGACTGTGAAGTCTTTTCTGACCCATTGTTTGACGCAGCCAGGAATGCAGCCGACGCAGTGCACTAAAGGACCTTTCACACGAGCAGCTGCTTACAGGCACTGTTAGGGCAACTTGGATGGTTGCCTTCAGAGAGGGAAACATGTCTGAGTCAAGGAGGTTGTGCACAGACAATATATCTTCTGGTGGACATCCAGCCTCTGTGTTCCAGGCAAGAAAGTTTCTGGCCACCAGAACCTCCTCTGTTTTCAGGTCAATGCTGTAGTGCTTTGCAAGTTCATTCAAGTATGATTCACTCAAGAAGTTCTCGCATTTAGGACTGCATGCCTGGATGCCTTTTAGTAGCCCTGCATCTACACTGCAAAATCTTTGCTCAAGCTCGCCAACCATCCTATCCACACAAGGGAAAAGTAACTCTCTTTCAATGTGTCTGAGTTGTTCAATTCAGTGCGTGAACCTGCAGTTGCCTCCAGTACAAAATCCTCCATTTTCCTCTGTTTATGCCTTGTCTTGGCACCTGGTTCAGGGATACTGTGGGTGTGGCACAGGGCTTTGGTTCTCTCATACAGCTCTGTGGCAAATGCATCTGTGCGTTTGCCCTCAAGTGTGTCACACACTGCTTGTTTGCAGATCAAAGCTTCTGCCAGGTCTAAAGTCTTTTTCTGAAGGAGCTTGTGGAGTCCTTCGGTTACAGACAGAAGTGACTGAAACATCAGTAGTGCATAGACTGCTGAGAACTGATAGAGCTTTGCTCTGAGACCAACAGCTATGGGAGATCTAATGGCAGAAAGGCACTCCAAAATGGCAGACAATGTCTCAAGAACTATATATACATACTTTATAATAATTTCTCTCCTACTCACCTTTCCAGTAGAGGTCTCTCCCCTCTTACCCGCTGTGCTCCTCTGCCCTGACTCCTACACGTCAATAGAGGTGGTGGAGTGATTATTATTAGTGTATTATTTTTATCCACTGATGGTAATCATATCTGAATGAGCCCAGCTCCATGTGTGAAGTGAGAAACACGGCTGATGGCTGATGCTCCAGAAGGAAGTCACCCCAATGATAGTGGCAAAAAAGAGTGCATACTTAACTCTATAAACAACCAGGACCTTCACAATGCATTTCAGACTAACTAGTTGGCAGCAGCTAAGTAGCAGCTTTCTTTCAGAGCTGGGATGCAACTTTTGACCGCAAAACAACAAAGGTAAGATGTGCGCAGATTGTCTGTGTGTGTGCGCAAGCCAGGTTTTTGTTTGTCAAACATTTTGGTTTATTAACTACACGGGACTTTCTGCTATCAGCTGTGACCTTGAGCTAACTAACTGTTGCTACCTGCAGTGATGAATGCTTACTTTCTTGAAAAACCTTCTTATGTCCATCCTTCACCCCTCCGTTCACGCTCTGCTCCTGCCGCTGTGCGCTTCAGAGGTACACACACAGGCTGCAGTTACCGACTGCGAGCAAGGTCACAGGGAAAACGTGGACTGGATTTTCAGTGATGGGGGCGTTCTCTATATGAAAAAGTGGAATAGATTGGATAACGACGCATTGAAGGGTCTCTCTCTACCTTATGCTATGAAATGAGATTTATTATCATATTTAAGTGAATAATGACAGGTTATATGATTATTAATTTAAACTCATATTCTAACCACTTTGTATTGAATATGTAGGCATTTTTTGGTTAAAATTATTATTATTATTACTATTTGTAATAAAACAACACAAAATTATTTAGGGGGGCTGAAGCCCCCCTAAAATAGGCCTAACGTCGCCACTGCCACAAACCATAACCAACTTCTGAAGTGAAGAGTGTATACCTGCAGAGATGTAAGAGTGGAAGCAATGTGACACTATTTTTGAAGCTGGCTGGTGGCCATGACCAACACAAGGTTTTGCTACCAGCAGGACCGTCCATCACCAGTAGCACACAACAGACAGCTACAATTTGGACAAACCATTTTAGTCTATAGCTTCATATAATATTGTATACATCTTAAGCATATCATCACAATTTCTTGCGTCAATTACATCTATATCAATGCATGTTACCTAAACCGTTGTCCGGGAGGCAGGCACCCTCTCTAAATTGAAGAGTAGGCTTAAAACTTTTCTTTTTGATAAAGCATATAGTTTGGGCTGGCTCAGGCTTGCCGTGAACCAGCCCCTAGTTATACTGCCACAGAATTAGGCTGCTGGGGGATTTTCAATGACTGCTAACAGGAGCTCCTCTATTCTTCTCTCCCTCTCCATCTGTATGTATTCCTGTCCTACCAAGAGTGGCTGAACCTGCAGCTAAAACACTAGTGGTGCGTAAATTGATCCAGTAAAGTCATCGCTCTGCAACACAACTGCTAACAAAACTTTCTGCCCAAAACTTACAGCTACCAACACAAGCTTGTTTACTGTCTTACCTTCCCACAGACAGCTGAGCTGTCTGGCTGCTGCAAGTGATGCACTCACACAACATCTAGTTAATCCTCATGGCCCAAGAGTGTTACAATTGAACTAAAACAATAAAAACTGCTCTTTGTTTAGCTTTCACACACACACACAAGTGTATGGCCATGACCTGGCTGTTTGACTTTCATGACAGCAGGGGGATGTGCAGAGCAGCATGGAGATGGGATGATGTTCTCCCCACCCCTACACACACATACAGGCAGGTGTTTTCACAGCTGCTCAATTATACCAACTATCCTGTTTGGTATGTTCCCATCACACAATGTGCCACAGGAAATAAAATACATACATTAACATAGAGACAGGTAGTGATGCGCTCATTAATTGTTTATTACGTTAATGAATGTGTGGTCACACACACAAACATATGCACGTAGGTGAGCAGTCATCAGTTGCAGTGCCCTTCATCTTGTGTGTGTGTGTGTGTCTGTGTGTGTGTGTGCATACGTGTGTGTGCGTGTCTGTGTTAGGAGGCTGGCACTGCACCAACCTGGCTCATTATGCACACACTTTTAGTGACACACAAAGCAATGTCAAACAGATGCAGAGGAACAACTGTCACCACTTCCCTTCATACAGTTATGAACGTCAAAGCCACACACACATGTGTGGTGGAATAAATATATAGCCAGTGAGAAAGGTCAATACTTCCCTGTATTATCTATACCTTCATATGTACTGCTGTGTGTGTGTGTGTTTGTGTGTGTGTGTCATTATACCGCTGACTGCAGAGCTCAGTGCTGCTCTGAGAATGTAAATGTGTCTCCGTCAGTTTGACTGCTGGAGGCACTGACAAATTCTGGAATAGTGTAGTGGTACTACATTTCCCCCCCCCCCCCCCCCCCCCCCCCCCAGACCAGAAACCAGAACCAGAACTGTGAGTCAGGATGAACAGGAATGCTAAAATATGCATTTGCTAAATCTGTTACAGAAGACCAACAAGAATTTGATGGCATGACATCAATGTTGAACTACTTTAATTATTGCCCTAAGGTCCTGAACTGGTCACAACACCCCATTTGGTTTCTTGACAGGCAGGATGGGGGTGTTGCGTGTTGATTGAGGGCATTCAACAATGGCACTTTCACTGAATGTGACGTGTGAAGTAGACTTTTGGTGAACAACATCAGGAGTTACACCCTTTACATTACCAAAATCAAACTTGTTACATGCCCACTAGCTGTCAGGTACTATTGAAAGCAAGACTTACTCTTCAATGGCTTTATTGTGTCACCCCCCATATCATTTTCATAGTGTGAGTTTTAGGGGGTGTGTTTGAGTCTACTGTTAACTATACATACTGTTGGTATGTAACAACTGGGTTATCATTGTCATTGTGTCTTATTCTGTTTGGGCTGGTACAGCCATATCCGCCTTGCATCTTTGGATGAGGACCCAATCTTCTTTTCCCTCTTATGCTATTCTTGCGTGCAAGCCATCTTTGTCCATGGTTCTGTGCAATTTATCTGGCTGCCATGAACTGCAGACAAGGACTTCTGAATCCCAGTGGTCATAAGCCTGGTCACCTGTTGACCTTGGCTGAAGATTTGGAAACATCAATATGGACACCTGGTGCACACCTCCTCTGTTTCCGTGGCTGTGAAGCCAGTTGTCAAAAGAGGCTTCAAGAGGAGAGAAAGGCTTCTTTGAAGAAGCAACATTAGCCTTTGTCTTATTTACAGTCATTGTGTTCCCAGTCACCGGTGTAGACTTCAATATTGATCCAGCCTAATCCAGATTCTCAATTTACTGTCGAAGTAGATGCATCTGACACGGGAGTGGGTGCCATCCTGTCCCAACGGAGCTCCGACGACAACAAGCTGCACCTGTGTGCGTTCTTCTCATGCCGTTTGTCCCCGGTGGAGAGGAATTATGATGTAGGAAACCGAGAGCTCTTAGCAGTAAAACTGGCACTGGAGGAATGGAGACACTGGCTGGAGGGTGCCAAGCAACTGTTCATTGCCTGGACGAATCACAAGAACCTTGAGTAAATCTGTTCAGCTAAAAGGCTAAACTCTAGGCAGGCACGATGGACATTATTTTTTGATCGGTTTAGGTTTACTTTAACCTATCATCCTGGGTCCCACAACATGAAACCTGATGCTCTGTCTCGCCAATTCTCTGCAGAAGTTGCTTCAGATCCTGAACCAATCTTGCCTTCTACGTGCCTAGTTGCTTCACTTACCTGGGAGGTTGAGAATAAAGTTCAATGAGCAAAGGCACTCCAACCTGACCCAATAAACTGTTCATACCTGATCGTCATTGTTCCCAGGTCCTTCAGTGGACGCACTCCTCGCGACTGTCCTGTGGGTCCTGGGGTTTCCCGCAGATTGGACGTCCTAAAGCAACAACTCTGGTGGCCTTCAGCGGAAAAGGATACCCAGGATTTTGTTGCAGCCTGTACAGTGTGTGCCAGAAGCAAAATTTCTAACCGACACAGTCCTGGTCCTCTGCAACCCCGACCAGTGCCTTCGCGACCAGGGTCGTGAAGGCACAATGTAGCGGTGGATTTCGTTACGGGTCTCCCCATATCCAGTGGTAATACTGCCATTTTCACTACAGTTGATGGTTTTTCTAAAGCTGCTCATTTTATCCCTCTGCCTAAACTCCCTTCTGCCAGAGAGACTGCAGACCTAATGGTGAAACATGTGTTTCGTCTGCATGGTATTTCTCCTGATATCGTTTCAGATCGGGGGCCACAGTTTGTTTCCGAAGTTTGGAAGGCATTCTGCGCAGCCTTGGGAGCTACGGTTAGTCTAACCTCTGGCTATCATCCACAATCCAACGGACAGACCAAATGAGTAAACCAATCTCTGGAAACATTTTTAAGCTGTCTGATTTCAGAAAACCCCACTACCTGGAGCAACCAGCTTTCCTGGGTTGAGTATGCACATAACTCCTTGGTGAACTCATCTTCTGGTTTATCCCCATTCCAGTGTTCGTTAGGATACCAGCCTCCACTTTTTCTGTCGCAAGAGCAGGAACTGGCAGTACCATCTGTGCAGCACTTCATTAGAAGATGTCATAGAC
Organism: Chelmon rostratus; assembly: GCF_017976325.1. NCBI lineage: Eukaryota > Metazoa > Chordata > Actinopteri > Chaetodontiformes > Chaetodontidae > Chelmon > Chelmon rostratus. The sequence goes on from NC_055661.1 coordinate 7,982,878, forward strand.
TCTGGAAGAAGGCCCGAGCATCTCTCAGGCGTGCAAACGAGTCTCAGGCTAATCGGCGGCATTTCCTGTTTGGTTTTTCCTATGCCTGACTTGCATAGCGTCATGTGTTGTAAATAAATCTCATATATATTGCCCAACCTGTTTCTGCCGAGTTTGTGTCTGCACTTGAGCCTCTGAGCCCTGCATTGTGACATAGCCTTGTTTCTTTAATTTTCTTCTTCACCTCTCCCCTTGCACAGTGGTCAACATTGTGTGATTCTGCGATTAAAAATGTCAACAATGACACAGGAGCAACCAACAGTCCTTCATCCACTATCACTCCTCTTTGTTGCTAAACATTTTGTTCACTCTGACCTGCTTCTTTCTGCATCAAAGTAATGCCTTCAGGTGTAAAAACAGGCTCTAATGATACCACTTGTTATAAAATGGCTACTTAATATTTCGATGCTGCTTTTGCAGCCTCATCCGCTGCATTATCACCTCTAATAATACCACTGTCTCCTATTTTGATGAGCTGTTGTTACACTGTGATGAGGTTTGTCTCGTCTTGGGTTTTCTGTCTTGTCATTTCCTGTTTTATTATTATTTTTTAATAATCATACTACTCAGAATTGTAACTCAACAATACAACCATACATCATCAAATCAAATCAAATTGGTCTGAGCTAGAAAAGAAAGGAAAGAGGAAAAAAAAAGAAAAAAGAAAAGGGGGGGCAAAACATAATAGAAAACAATGAAATAGACAATAGTAATAATAACATCTTCTAGAGAGTAATATTAATAAAAATAAAAATAATAAAAAGGAAAAAGAGATCAACAACTTATCAACAAATGAAAATGTGTGTCCCTGTACCTGTTTATGAGTATTTCTTATTTCTAAATCATTCTGTTTGGAAGTTTCTAAGCCAGTAATTCCCCTCTGGATAATTTCACTTAGATCCTTAGGCAGGTAATCTATTAGAGGTTGCCATATGTCCATAAAAGTGTTGTCATTTCCTTTTAATTTGGCACTTAGTCTCTCTATAGGAAAAACTCTAAAAATTTCTTTGTACCACTGAGTCACAGTGGGGGGTTTCTCACTGATCCAATTAAATAGTATACATTTCCTGGCCAGAAACAAGAGTTTATTGAGCAATTTTAATCTTTTTACATCCAAAACTCTATTCAAAGGCGGCAACCCCAATAGGAACTGGCCTGGATCTTTACAAATCTTGTGTTTGAATATTGCTGTCACTTCCTTAGATACACATGACCAGAACCTTGATATTCTTGGACAGTTCCAGAAGAAGTGTATATATGTCCCACTAGTTATTTTACATTTCAGGCACAATGGTGATCTATTAGGATCAATTTTGTTCATAACATGAGGTGGCCTGTGTTGTCTATGCAGTATTTTATATTGCATTTCTCTAAATTTATTGCTGAGAAACAGAGAGCGGGCAGTCTGAATACATCCTTCCCAAGCATCTTCATCATATACACTTTGAAGGTCCTCCTCCCATCGTTTAATAAGCCCATCAACACTGTGTTGGTTATAACTCTGAAGTCTATTATAAAAATGTATAATAAGACCTTTACTCAATGTAAAATTAATTATGAGCTTGTCAATTGGCCCCTTCAGTGTTTCTGCTTGAGTTGGGTTGCAATTTGTATTAATAAAGTGACGGACTTGAAGCAAAAAAGTCTTTCTGTGAGAGTCCAAATCTATTTTGTAGTTGTGGGAAGGACATGAGGACATTATTATCATCAAACAAATCTCCAACCACTCTTACCCCCCTTTCCCGCCAAGAGCAAAATACAACATTTTCAATGCCAGGTAAGAAGTCCCTGTTACCCACCAGTGGGGTCAGATAGGAAAATGTACCCTTTCTACCTACAAACCTATGCTTGTCATGCCAGATCTTAATAGAGTTTTGAAGTATTGGATTGTCCCTTACTTTGGGCGGGGCAGTTTTTTTGCAAGAAAGTTCTCCTAGTAATCTAAATGGAGCACAAGCCCAAGATTCAAGTGGGTCATCTATTCCCTTTAAATAGCAGTGAACCCAATCATAGATGGATCTGCCGTGACAGGCCCAATTGTATGATATAATATTTGGAAATACTAGACCTCCATTCTCTCTTGGAAGTTGTAAAGTTTTCAGACTTAGTCTAGGTTTTTTCTTTTGCCAAATGAACTTTGAGAAATCCCTTTCAACTTCTCTTGCCAGCTTTTTAGAAATATACAGAGGCAACATCTGCATGGGATAAAGTAACTGAGGTAGAACGTTCATTTTTATTAAATTAATCCTGCGCATCCAAGAAATTGGCAAATCCATCCATCTGTTAAGATCACTCTTGATATCTTTATGTACAGTGTTAAAATTTCGTCTCAATAAATTATTAATATTCTGGGATACAAAAATGCCTAAGTATGAGAATCCTAAAGCAGACCAAAGGAATGGGAAATTCGGTATATTTGGCACATTATGACCATAACCGACTGGCATAGCCATTGACTTACTAAAATTAATCTTGTATCCAGAGAAAGATCCAAAGGTCTGGATGACAGACATCAGAGCTGGTATTGACTTTTCTGGGCTGGTGAGAAAAAGAAATCAACATCAGCTGCATATAACGCGATCTTGTATGATGTGGATTTAATATGGAAACCTGTTATGTTGTTATGGCTTCTAATAGCCTCTGCCAGTGGTTCAATGACCAAAGCAAAAATAAGTGGGGACAAGGGGTCCCCTTGCCGAGTGGACCTCCCTAATTTAAACTCTGATGATTTTACACCATTTACAAGTACACTAGCTTTGGGTGAAAAATATATTAGCCTAATGAGTTTAATAAATCCCTCCCCCAGTCCGAATTTTTCCATAATAGTGAATAGATAAGGCCACTCCACTCGGTCAAACGCCTTTTCGGCGTCGAGTGAAATAACGAGATCTTGTACCTGATTAGTATTAGCATATTGAATGATGTTAAGTAATTTTCTCATATTGGTAGAAGAGTTCCTACTTTTAATGAAGCCCGTCTGGTCCAATCCAATCAAAAGTGGCAGGTAGTTCTCAAGTCTTTTCGCTAATATTTTTGAGAAGATTTTACTGTCCACATTCATCAGGCTGATAGGACGGTATGAGCTGCACTCATCAGGGGGTTTTCCCTTTTTAAGGATTAAGATATATTGGCAGCATACAAAGAGGATGGTAAGGAGCCTTTCTGTATTGAATAAAGGTGCATCTTGAGCAGAGGTTAATCTATGGAGTTTACTAATTTTTTATAAAACTCTGGACCATAACCATCTGGTCCTGGAGCTTTTCCGTTCTGCATGGAGTTGATTGCATTTTTCACCACTTCCCTGGTTATCGGTCTTCCAAGTGCAGATTTATCTGCTTCTGATAAGGATGGGAGGCTAAGCTTTTCTAGAAAACTCTGTATACACTGTGATGATGTAGTGGATTCTGAGGTATAAAGTTTTTCATAAATGCTTTTCAATATCTCCACCATCTTTTGGGTCTCATAATGATTTTTCCCAGTTTTGTCCTTTAAGGATAAGTTAGCCCTAACGTCACGCCTACCATGCTAAACATGCAAGTAGTCGCCCCGGTTTGTCACCCATTTCAAATAGCCTATGTTTTGCATAAAAGATACTTGCTTCTGCCTTTTGCGTCAAAAGTTGGTTAAGAGCTGACCGTGTGGCTTCTACTTTTTTGGACAGAGCTACAGAGTAATTATCCTTTAGCTGCCTGTCGAGATCACTCAATTGTTTCTCTAAAGTCAACTGCTCTCTCAAAGCTTTCCTTTTCCTGGCTGTACTGTATGAAATTATGACTCCTCTCAAGTAAGCCTTTAGTGTATCCCAAAGTATTGATGGATTAGTGTCCTCATTATCATTAGTCGAAAGGAAAATATTAATTTGTTCTTCCAAAAAAGTCGTAAAGGAGGGACTATTAAAGAGTGAGGGATTTAATCGCCAGCAGTGTGATAAGGGTTGGGGAGAAGGGAGAGAAACCATAATGGATACATCTGCATGGTCTGATAGCAGACGGGCACCTATAGTACATTCCTCCACTCTATCCAGCACCATCCTTGAGACAAAAAAATAATCTATTCGGGAAAAACTTTGGTGTGGATGTGAAAAAAAGTATAATCTCTCCCTTGAGGGTGGAGAATTCTCCAAGCATCAAACAACTGTAAGTCTACACATAGTTCTCCAGTGGCTTCCCTCATTTTAGATGTGACTTTAGTCAGGGGGCTTTGGTCTACCTCAGGGTTCATAACACAGTTAAAATCTCCTCCAAGGATACTGAATGTTGCAGACATTACAGAGGCATCAGCTAATAACTTAGAGTAGAATTCTTCTTGGTACACATTTGGAGCGTATGCACATCCAATCATTATATGTTCCCCACACTGTAAAAAAAAAAATGTTATTTTTACAGTAAAATACCGGCAGCTGTGGTTGCCGAAACTCTACCGTCAAATTACGGTAAAACATTTTCTACATTTACGGTAAAGAATGTACTAATACTGTTGATTTTACAGTTAAAAAATGTACTTAATTCAAGATTTTACTGTAAAAAAAAAAAGTTTTTACATTTTAAAAAAACAATGTTTTACCTGAACATTTACATGAAAAAAATGTTGTTTCTATGGTATAATACTGGCAGCTGTGGTTGCCAGACCTCTACCGTTAAATTACGGTAAAAACCTTTTCTTCATTTACAGTAAAAAATATCTTGATACGGTTGATTTTATGGTTAGAAAATGTTTTACCATATAAAAAGTTTTAACATTTAAAATAAACCCACTGTTCTACATGAAAATTTACATGAAAGTTGTCACCAAAACAGCCACAAAAAACATCCACCTTAGAATTTCAAATATAGCAACTCTTTATTTGAACAAATTGTAGCAATTTGCCAAGAAACCTTTACACTTAATTTGAGAACATTTAAGTGCATGTTTTGGTACACATCTAACCATAAAGTGATATCAGTGTACATACAGTGTATCATTTTCACATTATCAAAATAAAATCATCCCTGAAGGGGAGCAAAAGTTTCAAATCTTGCATCATAAATCTAAAGAAATACTTTTCCCTATGAATGCAAGTAATCTTTAAAAGATAACACTTCACTTGAGCGATACAAGTCATATACTTAAAGAATGCTTAATTATGCATAATTCATGATTAATTACTACATGCACAAACAAAAGATGGACAATTAATTATGAAGTCACTATAATTTTGTTCATGCTTAATAGATTATCAACTAAGGATTATAAGTACGCATATGCATACTTAATATGTTAATTTATATTTGACAAGATCAGCTTGATTTCTTTAATATAAAAAATCATGAACAACACCTGAATCATTATGGCATTATGCCCAATAGAATTTGTTTGTCACCTGATGGTATTATTTTGTTAGCGAGTGTTCTTTACACTCAAGTGACCATTAATTGGCACGGCCTGTGGCACACTGCTGAGTTTAAAAATATCTGATCATATCACATTCCACCCACTGTGTTGTAAATCTATCCAGGAATACTATTCAGTCTATTCCCTTAAAAGTTTTAAGGAAAATTAAGGTGTTGTCCAAAAACCTTTACACTGATTTAAAGACAAAATCAAGCTAATTTAGTCAAATATCAATTAAAATATGAAGTAACTGTGAACTAACAATCCTTGATTGATGATCTATTAAAGTCAAGCTGAAACAGCAATTTTGCAAAATGCACCCTCTATTAGTGCATGCAGTAATTTACTATGAATTATGTAAGTATTTCTTAAAGAAATAGTTCACTTAAGGGAATTAATTCATTATCTATTCACACTCATGCTGATAACAAGCCCAGGGTAGTTTTTTAATCCACAAAACACTAACAGCTTTCAGGATTTTTCAAAAACAATGGAAGTCTGTAGAGATCTGCGGTAAAAAGCAGATAAACAGTTTGAAGACATACAATTATTTTTATCACTAATCTGTATAGACTTCTGTTGTATTGGAAGAAATGCTGAAACCTGTTTTGCTCTGTAACTCCATTAGTGTTTTATGGATTAAAAAACAACACTTGACTTCTCATCTGCATGAGGGTGAGTAGATAATGTCTGAATTTAACTTTAAAGGGAACTATTCCTTTAAGTATATGATATGAATTGTTTACCTCCAGTGAAGTGTCACCATTTTCATCTAACACATTCCTGCAACTAGCAAATTTACCTAAACTTTCTTGAAGTACAAAACCAGTGCAGTAAAGCTGAACATGTACAAACTGTACCAGACAATTTATCCAGTAAAACTATGTATCTTATAAAACTTGTAAAAGCCATTTTACTCTCAGACATTCCAGGAACTAGCAAAGTTACCTCAACTTGTTTAAAGTACAAAACCAGTGTAGTAAAGCTGAACATGTACAAACTGTATAAGACATTTATCTATCTAACTATACATCTTGTTAAACTTTCAGATGTGTTACTAACACAGTATCTGCAGTGTATATAACATCCAGTGTACCTTTTATCATGCCTCAACATCACTGGAAGGTCCACTCATGGTCAGCAAGGTCTGAGATCAGAGTGAAGACTCTGGGATTGACTGAGAACACTTTCTTCTTCTTCTTCCACTCGACTTTGGTGCCTTTCTCAGGGTTTATTGAAAAGAAACACCTTTATGAAAGACAGAGAGAGAACAACTTCAGGTGGGATATCAAATGCTCTGCATTTTCTAATATTATAAAAAGAAAGACATTTTACCGTTGGAGGAACTCCAGTGTAGACCGTAGTTCCACTGGGTAGTGTACATTGGCAGTAGCAGTAGTAACTGCCAAACATCAGGCAGATGGCAGATGTGAAGGAAGTGATGTGGTCGTTGACAACCTCTTTGTCGATGCTCAACATAAATGTCTCTGCGGCAAAGCAGGAGGACCCTAAGAGTAAACAACATGAAAAACAAAACCATCAACATCAGTGGTACGTATTTCAATAAGATGAGAGTCATACAATCTACTGGTGGCAGAACTTGTAATCAGGTAAAATGTTAGTCAGTGTCTCAAAGTGGGCTACAAGCTAACATGAAAGTAAACAAGCCAAGAGCACAAGTGGGTGTTAGTATACTGGTGGAGAAAGCTTGCAGGTTTGGTTCAATTTACTTACCACACACAATAAGGCAGGGTGTTGGTGGCACACTCTCCATCTGAACCTCCTCAGCAAGGCTTGTCTTCTCAACTAAATGGAACAGATGCTCTTCCTTCTCACCAAAATGAGCCAGTAAAAGAAGCACCATCTGTATGACCTCTTCTGAGCAACCAGTGGACTGACCTCTTTCAGTTTGAAGCTTGAGAAGAGCATCCAGAACTTGTTTGTGTTTATGTGCATCAACACGTTTGAAGAAGTTCAAGAGACGTGCCCCCTTTTTGTCCACATTGCCAAGGAAGGATTCAATCAAACTCACACCAGTCAGTTCTTGGAAGTGCGCTGCCATGCCGACTTCCTTAAACAAAAATGGCCATTCCTGGCGTAATTTCTGGATGCTTGCACCATTATTGATCTCTTTACGCTGTGTGAAATACGTGGATTTCATTAATTCTTTCACAGCATCTGTATTGAAGTTAATCTCTTCAAACGTCTTCATTTTTTCCTTTTTTTCTAGCTGACTCTCCACAGTCTCAGGGAGTGGCAAATGTTTCGGCATCCAGTTGACACAGCCATATGTGTCTTGAACACTTGCTCTTTGTTCGGCAGACACTTCATCGGTGTCATCATCTGATGCTGCTTTGCGTTTCTTTATCTTCGGTGTGTCAGGTCGTTTGACATTTTCAACTCTTGACTGGAGTTGCTTTGCCAGGGAATAACATCACCATCAATCACATCTTGAAGAGACTTTGGATACCTGGCCACCATTCTTTTTGCTAGCTCTGTGGTGTTGTGTTTGGTTGGATTCTTACAAATCTTCATCATCTCGGAGACCACAATCCTTATCATTTCTCGTCGTAGGCGGGCACTTGGCCTTTTCTGTCTCTCCAAACTCTGTACTAACTCTTCAGGGAGTTTCTGCCATGGTATCTGAAAAGTATCTACCCAGTTTTGTGCACGTGAATAACAGCTTCCTGAGGATGATGATGCAGCTGTGGATGATGCTGGTGAGGGAGAGAGCGGGAGAGAGGAAAGGAGAGACCCTGGAGAGGAACATGCCGGGGCTGGAGTTGGAGTGGATGACTCTGTAAAAGTAGAAAAAGAGATTTGATGAGGGATTTTTGAGGTTTTTTCTGCTCTGTAACAGAATATGGCGCACTGGTAAATTTCTAGAAAGTGTGGCTGCAAAATACTATCAAAAATTATTGCATTTATATTGCATTTAGATATGATTTTAAAAAATGAAATTAAAAATGAAATTACTTGTGCAGCCCTCTAAGAGAAGTGTGCTGTATTGTGGTGGCAATGTTTTACACTCACTGTTTTGGGCCCAGGCAGCAACCAGTCTTCTGGCTTGTATTGGCTTTAATACTGGCAGCAAGTCTCCCTCTGTAATGTACTGTAAATCATCTGTTGTTACAGCACCAAGCGCCTTCAAAGTATCTTCTACTGACTTGACAACTTGATCAGGAAGATCCGGAAGCGCTGCTGCTACAGCATCGCTTATCATCTGTGATTCAGCCATATCTGTTAAAACACACAAAAGATACAGTTTAACATCTAACCTACTGGTTTAGTGTGACAAGAGACTGTGCTTCAATGGGACAATCTGGTATCCATTGTTTACGTAATATGATAAAGGCCACATGTCAATTAGTTCACTGACAAGTCTGCATTCTAATCTTCCAATGTCCTTCTTAACAGAGTACATGTGGTAGTGTGAAAGAAAATCCCCATCATACACTCTCATCAGAAAATGAAGTGCAAAGTCATCTTTCACAAGAATGAGGATGATTTCACCAAACTCCACTGAATCATCATTCTTAGTGACAACAAACTGGCCCTTCCTGTAAGTTATCCCGTTATACTGCACATCAACAGGAATTTTTTGTATTACTTTCAGTGAAGCCAAAATGGAGGATTGTGCCTTTAATTTGTTCACTGTAAAGTTCTGGGTAAAATGGTGAGGCATCTTTTACTTGCAATGGTGGAGGACTCACGGACCCAGCAGAAAGAAAGGCCTGAAACATCTGATGCCTCTCTGAAAGAGTCGAACACAGATTTTTGAAATTCTTCAGATGCCTTGTACATCTTTTAAAGTAACTATGTTTGCTCTCAAAACGCAGAGTCCATACCCTGATTAGTGGGCCGAATTTCAGGATCAGTCCCGGATAATGTCGCAAAAAATGGTGTTTAGGTCTCAAGTTGATATCTGTAAATAGTGCCTTCCTTGTTTCCAAATATTCTTGGATGAGCACATCCAGATAGGCAACCTGAGCCTTGGAAATCTGCTGAGCACAAATCAGATCAACAATGTCCTTAAGCTGCAAAATTAACTGCCACACATTATCTTGGTGGTCCTGCACTTTGTCTCCAATTATCAGAGGCAACAATCTCAAGAAGTTCCAATTTTGGACAGCATGTCCACTCAGTTTCAGTGTTTGAGGACTGACTTCACAAGGTTTAGAACAAACATCCGTTGCTTTGTATTTGAACTGCTTGATTCGCCTGTTCAAAATTGTGTAGGTGAACCATTTTTTTTGGCTGATGAAGTACTTCAGGTAAAGAGCAACATCATATGAGAGGACACCCTCGAAGATGTCATGACCGAGACAGGGAGGCATGCCAGGTGAACAAACATCAAAGTTTTGTAGAGTATTAAATACTGACCTGAACTTTATCCCTTGTACTTGTGGAGCATCCTCTGACTCCAGCTGTTCGATGGCAGATCTGTACGTTTCTGGAGTCCGCTCCAGTCCACAGATGTTAGGATCAGCACCCTGAAATTCAGTTCGAGAAATCAGACAATATCTACAGAAGTACTGAGATGAACTGAAATTTTCTGTAAAACCACCAATAGTGTGAGAGCCCAGGTTGTCCCCAGCAATGCAGTAGAGAGCACCCTTTACTACAAGTTCATCTCCCATTGTTATTCCACTTTCCTCCAGTTCTTTCAGATCAGTTAGCAGTTCAGAAAAAACCTTGGCATGGCCAAATTCCTTAAAATCCTTCTCTGTACACAATAAAACCAGCTGCATGTGGTCAACATTGGATCGAACATGGGGGGGGCAGGTTGAGTAGAGACAAGTACACAGCCAAAACCTTGTGCTTCTTTTTTGCAGAACCCAATGGGTTCACAACTTCGAAAGCGTCCTGGTATAAAACCAGTTTGAGACAACTTGGGTTTTCCTGAAAAAATGTGTTTGACTTAAACACCTTACCATCACAACTGTCAGAGAGAACATCTGTTTTGGAAACATTATTAGGATCCACTGACATGAGCCCCTGCCAAAAACCAGACTCCAGCATACCCTTTAAAGTTTTTAGCACAGGAATATAATAGGCACACCTCTCTGTCCTGTTCTCATCTCTGCCCAACACAATTTTTTTGGGCTCCACAAATTTAAACATGTCTTTAAAGCACTGCGTTCTCGAGTAAGCAGTTCTCATGGGCCCTGTGTGGCAAGCTGTAAAGAGGTCAGATTGTTTAATTGTGTCACTGATTTTTACAATGTCTTCATCTGAAACCGACATATCTTTTAGAAGCATGCTCAGTCGATTCAAAGTATATGTCTGTCCCAACTCATGTATATTCTGCATTTCTTCAACAATGTTTTGAATGGTAGACACTGGAAGAAGATGCTGTCCTTGTAGTTTCATGTAAAACATACATATATTTCTCAGATACAGGTCGCTGAAATTAGACTCATTCCCTATAGTGTCTTCAGCATCTGACACACTGGCAGGTTCCTGTATGGTGGCACTTGTAGTAGGATTCTCACAGTGTGTATCTGAGATTGATACACAAATCACATTTTCTGGCCACTGTCTGTGCTTTCTGGACATGTGAGAAGTAAAAGATGTTTTTGCAGTGAACACACTTTTACACCCTCTCACTGGGCAAGCTACCTGACGCCCTTCTGCTATGTGCTCCTTTAAGTGAGCAACCAGCGGTTTTACTCCCTCACACTGGCGCTCACAAAGTGAGACGGTGCATTTTAATGGCGTTAAGGTCACATCCTGAGTAACAGTTGGTGTGCTATTGTGGTGCCGGTAGAAGTGCGACTTTAAAGCTGTATAGCCTGAAAACACCTGCTTACAACTTGTTCCAACACATTTGAAAATATGTCGGGGTTCATTGCGGTGCAGTTTGCAATGCAAAACGTATGCTTTTACAGACTGAACGTTTTCTCCACATATGTTACAAGAATACATGTCCGACAGTCAAATACACCGAGGTTATTCCCACAATAAAGACGAGCAGCGCGGTTAGCTAAGCAGAGGATTCAGCACATAGACGGACCCGTTTTAGCCCGACAGGCGGGGGCAAACCCACACGCATTTTTCAAAAGTAGTCAAACTAATGAAACGATTGCTAGTAATACACTCTGTCTCCTAAATAACTAACTACGTCTGAACATGTATTATACACGTTTCCAGGCTGTTATAAAAGTCTAATATAGCTAGAGTAAAGCTATGGGGACATTTGCCATTTGCGTGTTGTTAGCTAGCTGTCTGTAATGCAACCCTCTTCACAAGACGAATAAACCCAATTCAGCTAAAGTCTTTAACTTGTGTTGATTTACTCACCGTGGTAACTTAAGACAGGTTCAACTTCTGGCTGAGGAAAATTCTTGAAAATTCAGACCGCTGACGATGAAGCTCCAAAGGCAAAGACTGTGGACTTGGACGGTGAAGTCGGAATCTAAACTAGCCGTGTCCGGCGCTGGTCGAGGTTAACAGGTAACGGGAGTTAGATACAACGCGCTGATTGGCCTATTTGAAATTAGGCGCATTAATATCAACAAATGAACAATCCCAATCTGTATGGGAGAAATACTAATAATAGTAGTTTGGAGGTGCTTTTAAAAACATTCCCATAATTTGAGATGCGTTTAAATTTAGCAGGTATGGGATGCTATTACAACCAATCAGGTGTTGTTTTTAAAATATCAGGAGATGCTTTTAAAATCATTCAATTGGTTTTCATTATATAAATTGAATTTACCTCTGGATTTAAAGAGGGATGGTAGGCTTACAGAAAGAGCAGACCACAGATTAATGTTTTAATATTTTGACATTATAATGTAATAACACCCAACATTTCACTTTATGATGTAGTATCACAATAGCTGTAAATTCTTTTTATATCATCGGAAAGCCTGTTCATTAATGATGTCTGACTTGCAGTGGCAATTCTAGAGTCTGTTCAAGCACTGGGAAAAAATTAAAAGGGGGCCCCTCGATCCAGCATTAGTCACCATTATATTACAAATATCTTAACACCAACAAAAATTGTAAAAATATATGCATGTTTTAATTCCAGAGGTTCATATGAGAGTCCAAGAATTAATAGGCTATAAATAACATTTAACAATATTTAAAGGTAATATTTTTTTCTTAAGATTAAAATTGTTTTGGTAATTCATTGTAAATAGTGCGGCAGCATAACTAAATTATTGTTCATTTTGTGAATTAGCATTGTAACAAACAGAGAAATAATACCAAACAGAAATTTCAGACCATTTTTGCTGAGTTTATTACAGTATAGTTCTGTTAATAGTTCATAGACAACCATACTTACCATATTTTTTACATATTCTTCCTGTAGAAATGAAGGTATGATTTTGCAGAATGTTTAACAGTTTTATACTGTAAAATCAAATGTACACATCAGCAAAATCTTTAATTTAGGCAGAATAATGCCGTTAATTTTAGGGTAATTACTCTTTTGTGACTTTACAGTATTTTCCCATTAATTTTACCTTTTTTTTAATTTTCACAGAAAAAATATGTGTTTTCTACATATTACAACTGTAAAAATTAAAGTTATGTATTATTTCTTGATTTACGGTAATTCAATGTATTTACTATGGTGATATACTATTTTACATTTCACGGCTTTTTACTGTCGGTATTTGACAGTTTTTTACCATAATTTCTACGGACTTTTTTTACAGTGCATATAAGAACCCTTTAATAATCACCTAACGATCTTGACCATCTTTAACACATTTTTCTAAAGTAAACAGAGTATTTTTATTTATTAGGATGGCTACCCCTCTCTTTCTTGTAGAAAATGAAGAATAATAAATTTGTCCTACCCATTCTCTCCTAAGTTTTACATGTTCCTTGTCATCCAAATGGGTTTCTAGTAACAGGACTATGCTAGCTTTTTCTTTTTTTAGCCAGCATAATAGCTTCTTACATTTCACAGCATTGTTTATTCCCTTTATGTTAAATGAAACATACTTAGTGGTGCTCATCATTCTACTCAATTAGATGAATGATTATGAATGCATCTAGCTTTAAGGCAACACTTGTAAAATAAGTAGTACAAGGGCACAAAAGGAGCAGGGTAAAGAAAGAAAAAAAAAGAAAGAAAAAGAAAAAAAGGACCTAACTCTCCCTTTAAACTTATCTTCAAACAGCACAAGTACTAGGAACACGTACTTGCCATTGAACACACTCATCTGGAACACACATGTCCCTTTGAACTTAACATGAACTGTCCTCTCAGGGAAACAAAACAAAGGGTCCCTTGGAGCTGGGAGGAAACAAAACGCATTGTGAGCGCACTTGACCATGGTCCACAGTTGTTCTCTGTGAAGCGCAGCCGTCATGACACCCATCACTTGTGTGTAGCCAGTATATCGCACAGTCAACTTGTGTGTAGCAGCACATAGGGCACTTTACGCATGGGGTGGCATATTAACACATTTAACCGAGCACCAACACATTAAACACAATTTTATCTAAATTTCCTTATGCACCAAAACACCCCGATCTGCGTATGCTGCTGTAACTCTTCACAGTACTCACGGAACCGCGTCCATAGCCCCGATGATGTGTGCAGCCTCCTCAGCTGTGTCGAAGGAGAAATCCTTGTTGTTGTAGGTGAAGCAGAGGACCGCCGGGTACTGCATCCTGAACCTGATGTTCTTGGAGATCAGCTTTTGGCACACCTTGTTGAACCTTCTACGTTGCTGCAGGATATTCTGCGGGATGTCTTGTCGAATGGAGATCCTGGCCCCTTCATATTCGAGCTTCTGTTTCGCACCAAGCGCTAATATCTTCATTTTATCTGCTGGGTAATGAAGCTTCATGATAACTACGCGGGGCACGCCGGGTTTAGGTCGACCGAGCCCTCTGTGGCACCTGTCCAGCCGGATCCTACCTTTCTTGGTATCCAGGTGGAGGATTTTGGGCAGCCAGGTTTCAAAGAAATGCAGCGCATTGCTTCCTTCAATCCCCTCTTTGACACCAAAGATCCTTATATTATCCCTGCAGGATCTCGCCTCCTGGTCATCCATGCGGTTACTGAGGATAGCGAGTTTATTTTCCGTGTCTGCTAGCCTGCACTCCAAATCAGCAATGATGTCTTCAGCACCAGAAATGCGGTTTTCTGCCTCCTCAATACACTGTGATTCACTTTCCAGCTTGGCAGCAATGATATCGAATTTGTTGGAAATCATGGACATTTTCTCTTCCACGATGGCCGCAACTTTATCCGAAATCTCCGCCGTTACCGCAGCTACCAGGTTAGCTCCTGCTACTCCGTCATCCTTAGCCGTAGCTTCGCTGTCGACTTGCTGGCTAGTATTTTTCTGGACCAGCGTCTTTGCGGACTTGTTTGTCGGCATTTCTCGGCCCAAGATGTTCATCGACTAGTCACGTTTCAATATATTAAGTATGGCTACAAATATGACTCGTAAAATATAAGTTTATGGATAGTTCGGCTGGGAGCTACGTGGTTTCGATCCTCTCAGTATGACGTCATCGCCGGAACCCCCCTGTTTTATTTTAAAGGTCTAACTCTCTTTTCGTTTCAGAGCACTTGCTCTTCCTCGTGTCACCGATGTGTCCGCCCATATTACCTATTGTCTCCACCTATTACCCTCCATGTGCTTAAATAGTCTGCGTCTCCCTTGTCTTGTGCCAGTGTCTTTCTCTAATGGTCGATTCACCTGAGCCTGTCCTTGTTCCATGTCCACAGCCACAGCAAGTTTTCTACGTAAGCCTTTGTTCCTCTCTGTGAGTGTTTTTTGTTTGTCAGTTATATAGTCTAGATTTTACCCTCCTGTTTTGTTTTGTTCATAGCCCAATCCAAGTCCTCTTTAAGTGTGTTTTTTTGTTTGTTAGTTGCAGAGAGTGATTGTGAAGTGATTGTAGGTCCTCCGTTTTTAAGGAGTGAAATTTATTTTGTTATATTTTCTAGGTAGGTTCTTTCCTTTGTAGTGTTTGTCGTTTTCATTGCCTTTTGTGTTCTTCCTCCCCTGGGAGCAATTTTGTTTACTCAGGTTTTATAGCCACAGTTGTTCTTTTCCTTATCCTCCTTTTTGGAGCGTTTTTTGTTATATTGTTCATTTCATTGTATTAAATAGATTGCTTCAATTTTTCGATTTACTAACCCTAGGTTAATTTCATAGCCCTTTTGTTTGACACTCAGCAAAGACGTCTCTGGATTGCGTATAAATAAACCTGTGTTATTGACATCTCTGCTTCTGAGTCCTGATTTGAGTCCCGGCCTGACAGCTGTGGCATTTAATGATCACAAGATTCATTGCTGAGATCAGATCACGTATCTCGATTCCATTTCTTGAAGCCTCTATGTTTCCACACTGCTCCAAACAAGACCATGCGTATATGCAGAATCAGTGCAAACATTAGCTATTTTTCCTATGCCTATGTCAATGCTTTTTTTTTGTCAATGCTCAGCTCGGTGTGCTTAACATAGCTGAACACAACTTTCAGTCTTTACTCTGACAAAATCATTTGCTTCCTGTTTTACCACAGCAACACCAGCATGATTGCAAACACCTCGCTCTAACTCTAAGGAAGTTGTGTGTAGCTGAATGGTTTTCCTTGATATGTGAAAGAAAAAAGATATTGAGAGTCTTCTAATAGTGGAACACTAAGTGGAAAACAGAGTACAAATCAATTACAGTAAAAAAAAAAAACTTTACATCGGGTGTTGTGTTTTAATTGATAAGTGCCAAAGCAGTAGGTCTTGGGCCCACGGACTGTCTGGATGGCTCCAAGCTCACCTGCTATTTTGCTTCATGTATGTGTAGCACTGCAAATGGCTGGGTGACATGGAATATAAATGAGAAGGTGTGATGACTTATAAATACACTCTCAACCAATCACATCATTGGTCTCTTCACTCTGCAACAGCAGAGCCAATCACAGTGATGCATGATGACAATAGCTCAACAAATGGAAAGATGCATATCCAAGAAATCATGTTGTTATCTGGATCGTGCATGATGTGAACAGCACCACAGCTCTGTAGCCAGAGGCAGACAGTGTGGGTTTTATGAACGTTTAATTAGGATAAGGATGATACTATCCAGTACTGTTATATTCAATGTTGTAAATGGTTACATCATATCTTAAATTATGACGTGGCAGCATTTATATCATAATGCATGTCAAAATTAGAAGATGAAAAGCATTTTTTGCTAAAAAGTTGGAGAGGCAGATATGATGATGTCATGATTGATGAGCTGCTTTTATCCACACATAATTTCATACATAAACAACAGAGTACTGGGTTATAACAGCCCAGTCTGTGTGTGGTTGTTTTGTAGCAGCCTGGTGTCTATTGTAATTGATTTGATAAAGGTATACACAATGGACAGCTGTAGTGGAATTGCACTGTGATGTGGCACTTCTTAATTCAGAGGCTGCAGATTTATCAACATATGTGGACAGCAGATAGTGTTAATCACTCATATTCACTTCTAGACAACTGTAGACTGCTTTACTGTCACACACACATCCAGGTCAGGTCTTTAAAAAATAGTTGCGTGAGCTGTGGTTAGAGCTGAAAACATGCAGAGGTGAAGTTCCCATTCACCATTATAGAGACTTGGATATTGATTCCTACAAGGGCCATCTCTGATTTATCAGAAAAAATAAAAAAAGTAATTTTCTTATCCTGTTGCCCTGCAGCATTTGAAAATGTATTTTCATGCTGTTGTTGTAGTACCTACTGCACCCACTGAAAGATAAAATAACAGCATAACTGCAAGGCCCAAGGTTGATGGAGGACGAAAACAGGAATGCTCAGAACCTGAGGCAGTTTCTTAATTTATGAACTGTGTGGATGTAAAATCATTAGTTATCATTTTACTCATACTCTATTCTCAACGTCAAGATTGAAAAAAACATGATCTGTCAACCATGAACACAGAAGGAAGGGTGCCTATGTCCTGTGCATGTGAATGTGTTGAAGGATATGCGACTGCAACCCCCCCCCAAAAAAAAATAAAATAAAATAAAATAAAATAAAATAAAATAAAATAACAAGAGCTGTTTCTGAAGATTTGCACCTCTGACACTAGATATTGCCACCAGCAAACGAGAGAGAAAACTACAAAGCAACAAGAGGCAAACATTTATTCATTGGCACCTCCTCTGCTCTTCACTTCAGTTTATTGACTTGAACATTCCTTGAGCCTCATCCCTGGTAAGCAGGTCACTGGCCCTTTTGTCCAGAGGCCAACTCACTTCCACTGCCCACAGATGAGCTGAACCCGAGCTTACAGAAAAACTGCTAAACATGCCACTAAGTGGTGAGAGTGAAGCCGACCTTCTGTGTTGGAGAAAGTAGAAAGGGAAAGAGAGAGATGAGAAGACCGCAAACATTGAAAGAAACCTTCTTTGAAAACTCTGCTCCAGTGTGCTCAATGCCTTAATTTCTAACTTGATCAAAAGTTAGATTAGTCAGAACTGTTCTGCTACTGGGTCTCCTGCACAGCCAAGTGGGTGCATTGTGAAAATGTTATCGCCTGACACCTGTTGAGAGAGACAGCCAACATAAGCCGTTGCGACATGGGATTCAGAATGCCCGAAAAGGTCTGAGAGCTTGAGTTAATGCTATACACTAAAAGTAAACAATAAATGAACTGTATTTACGTATATACTGCTTTTCTAGTCTGCAACCACTCACCGCTTTTACAAGACAAGCCTGCATTTACTCCTTCACACAATGGAGCTAGGCCACCTGCTCATTATGAGCATTAAAACACTCACATACCAATATAATGCAATTTGGGTTCACTATCTTGCCCACTGATACTTCGACATGTGGGCTGCCCCGTGGCCAAGGGATCGAACCACCGACCTCCTGACAGTGGACAACAACTCTACTTCCTGAGCTACATTCAACATAGTTATGAGGTTTAATTACTTGAGATCATTTGTTGTCTTCCCAGCTGAACGGTGCCTTGAGCTTTGTTTTATTGTTTAGTCTTCTTAAAGATTTCATCCACTTATTCTTGTTTTTGTGTTTCCACCAATCAATGCATCTGATTAAAGTGGCATGCTTGACCTGGTCTCATGGTCCTCATTCACCTCATTGTGGGGTAGTTGAAGCATCAGAATGTGACAGGGAAAATCCAACAAAATACAAATTCAGAAAAATACATAAAAAGTTGAGGTTCAATTTTTGCATTTTTAAGCACACTGTCTGTGCTGTGGGCTGTTACTCAGAAGCTTTTGGAGACAATTTGAAAACAAGGAAAAACAAACAAAAAAAAAAGAACAATAAGTTAAATAGTGCAAAACATAAAGTAAACAACAAACACAAGAATTATGTGGCAATAAACAGTATATACAATGAAATTTGCAATGAGCAGGTATTTATGTTGAAAGTGACAATGAATGATGAATGTACATGTTAAAATCTGTTCATTAATGGATTATAATGTCCAGTCAGTGGATTTT